>NC_142933.1:108024954-108059954 GCF_046866305.1 Octopus bimaculoides
CGTATATTTATATATATATATATATGTGTGTGTGTGTGTGTGTGTGTGTGTGTGTGTGTGTATACATTTGTGTGTCTGTATTTGTCCCTCACTCACCATTGCTTGACAACCGATGTTGGTGCGTTTACGTTCCCGTAACTTAGCGGTTCGATATACGCGCACTCACACGACACATACATACATACATACATACATACATACATACATACATACATACATGTCCTCACCTGTGTGTCGTGTGTGTGTTCGCGTGTGTGCGTGTCATTGTGTTTGTCCCACACATACACAATTTTCAACCGCTTGACAACCTGTTTTGGTTTGTTTACGCCGCCACTAACTAGCGGTTCGGCAAAACGGAACGATAGAATAAGTATCAGATTTCAAAAAAGGACCATTAATACCGGGAGTCATTGCTCCAGTATGGCTGCAGTACGTAAAAGATAAAAAAATAAGTTCGTAATCAACGAATCTATGATGTTTATAACATAGGGATCCGAAGAAATAACAGTTTTAAGCTTACTAAATAATTTCCGACGCTATTCTACAGTAATGCCCAATTTGAAACCTTATGTTTTATAGATTCAGTATGACTGAATCGAGAACTTTGACGTCATTTCCCGAAGACGAGCCTCCAAGTTCGATCCCGCTGCGCAGCATTTTGCGCCAAGTAAGGAGCACTTGGGCCGGGTTCTTCCTGTAATTCGAAAAGGTACAGATTTGTCACGAACACTCTTTTGTGCGTCAATGCTTGGGTAGTGGTAGACGACATCATTCACCCACACAACCTTCGCCCATGACAATGACAAACTGATTAGACAGAAAAAGGGGCTGAACGGTATCGTCTCCTTATACCGACATTCTTTAGACTAATCCCGAAGGAACGCCGGTTTTCAAAACTACACTTTAAGTACATGTGATAGTGGAATACGCGGCCATGTTCACATGAATTCAGGAGCAGGTAATTCGGTTGATCGAATAACTAAAGCTTCCCGCCAAACGACGGAGATCCAACACTGGTTTAGTTTTATTTCATTTCTTCGGTTATTTTTTTCTGATCTTTTATCTTTCACCTGTTTCAGTCATTAGACTGTGGCCACTCTGGGGCAACGCACTGAAAAATTTTAGTCGAATGAATTGATCCCAGGACATTGATTTCTTTTCTTTTTTTTTTTTTTGTAAGCCTGGTACTTATTCAACTTAAACACAGCAACACCGGTTGTCAAGTAGTGGAGTCGAGCAAACACGGGACACAGCTTCTACAGGTAGATAGATAGATAGATAGATAGATAGATAGATAGATAGATAGATAGATAGATAGACAGACAGACAGACAGACAGACAGACAGACAGACAGATAGATAGATAGATATATATATAGATAGATAGATAGATAGATAGATAGATAGATAATGTTTCTTTATTGGCCACACAGGGCTGAACACAGGGGACAAAATACAAAGTAGAGCTTTTCTTTTTGGGAAGGAAAGAAAACAAGTGGGGGTAGAATTTCGATCGAAAGGGATCGTGGAAAAAAAGTGGGAGAATCCGATCAATAGGGATCGTGTATCACAGAAATGTCATAGAGCAAAATGGGAAACAGATTAAGTTTATCCGTGGAAAGAAAAGCCTACAGAAAAGACCACGGTAACCTCGGGCAATAATGTCATGCAGAAAAACACATTACAGCAAGTGACTCTCTTTTTTGCTTTCTTTTTCTGGTTCAAAGGATTATGCTCAACCTGGCTCCGTCATTCACACGTGCCATCCTTGCTACATTCACCCATCTTTTTTTTTTTTTTTGAAACATTCACTAGACAAAACTTCCCTCTCTATTCTCACCTTCCTCTTCAAGTAATACTTGAAGAAGTTAGTGAGAGATTCACCAGAGAGGAAGGTGTTTGTCTCTAGACCTTTCAGACGCGTTCACCATACACATTCTTTCGCCATAGCCACAAGTACGATGAAAATGGCTTTTCCTTCCCGTTTCAAGGAAGGAGGCGCGACAATATTCACGATAGACTCGGCTGATAGACCGACTCGTCCCACACGCGATAGCAGTCGTTCGACATAAACCCACAGGTCGGAAATGGTTGGACATTGTACGAGTGCAAGCAGAACGGTTTCATCGCTCTGACCGCATCTCGGGCAGGTCGGCCCCGTGTTTCTCGAGCCATGCCTATAGAGCTTATCTCGAACGGGTACCGCTTCTTGATAGCACTGCCAGGCCAGGGATCTCTGAAAGTTGTCCATAGGTCCCGGCCCGAAAGTCGTCTTGAATAGGCGGGTCAAATATTCCTCGTCGACGCCCAGGCTCACCCCGAGATCGTCGTCGTACCTCCCCTCCACTAATATCATGGCCGGTATGACAGATTGTTAAAGTCTGTCATACCGGCCATGATGAAATACCACAAGGTATAGAAAATACGTATTCGCCTTTATATATTTAATCCTTTATATTGAACACTCAATATTTCATCTATTCAATAAGACATATTCCATATATTCAATAAGACATTCAATACTTTATTTCATTGTACCATCCATTTTTATTTTATATTATATATTGTATATTATATTATATATTGTATATTCCATATTCTATATCCCATATTGGTTTTGCAGGAATATAAATAAAACAAAAAACAGACAGTGTTGGAACTCTTTTAAACAAAATAATATATTCCTCTATACACAATCATACAAAACCCCTTTTTTTTGTATTTATTTTTACTCGCATATATATATATATATATATATACATGTACGTACATGTATGTGTGTGTGTATGTGTGCATTTGCAGATTCTATGAATGAAATATTACTTACGCTATGCCTATTGGAGTAATTTCCCTTTATTTAACTTTTTTTTTTCATAGCGTTTTGTCTTTATAACTGATGAGATGTCGGAGCAGTTTCCAGCCCCGGTATCCGAAACTCTGAGTTTTATTATGACATTATATAATGTGACATTATGTCACATTATATTTATAGATAAAATTCTCTATTTTACATAATATCGAGGTCTCATTTATTCTTTTGTTGTTATATTATTATTAGTAATATATATATAATATATATATATACACATACATATGTGTGTGTGTATATATATATATATATATATATATATATATATATATATATATATATATTGTGTCTGTGCTTGTTCCCTCACCATCGACTAACACATTTTAAGGCGGGGCTCCAATATGGCCGCAGTCAAATAACTGAAACGAGTGAAGGAATAAAATGAATGAAAGAATAGTGTCAGTCGTGGCTGGTGATAATGCCGCCGTCGCTGGCCGTGAAGAATGAACTTCAAATATGATATTATCTCATTTCGTTAGAACTGTGATGATGATTGCAAAATATATTAATAGGAAGCATGACGAAGAAGACGGCGTGGTTTATCAATGGCGGCGGAGGATGCGGCGGTAACGGAGGCGCATGGTATTGTGGCTGATGCCAAAGGAAGAAAGAAAAGAAAACGTTGGCATTGTACCAATGGAAAGATAAAAGTATTACCCTGAGATAATTAGTTGGTCAGCTTAGTCAGAAATTTTGAATTTGGAAGTGAAATGAGGGGAGACTCGTGCTAAAATATTAGTTAATGAAATTTTACGTTGCAGCCCCAATGAGTTGAAGAGTTAGTGTTATGCTTTCAAATAATAATAATAATAACAACAATAACAAAAATAATAATAATGATAATAATAATAATAATAATAATCCCTTCGACTATAGGCACAAGGCTTGAAATTTGGGGGATCATATCGACTCCAGTGTTTCCCTGGTACTTCATTTATCGACCCCGAAAGGATGAAAGGCAAATGGACCTCGGCAGAATTCGAACTCAGCACGTAAAGACAGACGAATTACTACTAAACATTTTGCCAGGCGTGCTAACGAATCTGCCAGCTCGTCACCTTAACGATGATGATGATGATGTTGATGATGACGATGATGATGATTTTCTCTTACTGGCCACAAAGGCCACTGAGGTTAATATAAAAGGATAAATGAAGATATAGCCAAGGACCTAAAAATAGAATTTAATAAATCAGTAAATTCCGCCAACAGTGGGGCAGACTCCCTTGGGTAATTTGGAAGGGAGACTATTCTGCAGACTATTCTGCCATCGCCGAGTTATGAAAAGTGCTCACCCGCCCAGTTTCTTTCCTCTTGCTTAGAAAAGCATACACAGTGTCGGCCCATTCGGCCTTACCAATCAATAAACTCACTTGAAGGCAGCGCCTCCCTCTCTACCTTCAACTATCTCTTCAAATGATATTTGAAGAAATTGATTAAGAGTTTGGGCACATAAGAATGTACCTGTCCTTAAACCTTTCAGGCGAGTCCACCACACAGCCTCTTTCACCACAGCCACCAAGAAGAGAAAGAGCTGTCTTCCTTGTCTGCCAGAGAAAGGTGTGGCGTCGATCTTCCCTATACCTTCGACGGACATCCAGATTCGTCTTACACGAAACAGCAGCTTCTTCACACAATCCCACAAGTTGCTAATGCCCAAATACTGAAGGATTGCGTTGTGGACGGTTTCGTATTCCTGCATCTTAAACAGGCTCGACTGTTGGAGCTTCTATGCCTACATGAAACACTGCTATGCCAAGTACTTTTGCAAGTTGCCTGTATCTTTGGCTAGAAGAGTCCTCTAGAAGAGACTTTGACCAGGAGTCCTCCAGAGGATACCCTGAGTCAAGCCTAGGTCATTGTGCCTCATCTCCTCAACTATAAAAATCCAGAGCTGTTTTCCTGTCGACCGCCTTGTCCAGCTGGCAACATTTTAGATGTCAATCGGCCACTCTTGGTCTCCGCTTGACCTATGACAGCAGCTCGGTCTAGGAAATGATTTCGCCCTCGTTTACGTCGTCGATGCCAACATAATTGCGGCGATGTATTTCCGTAACTGTATCCACCTCAGAAGGTGTCAGCGCATTATCAAAGACCATCATGGTGCAGGTATTGGCATCAGATAGATTTCATGACCAGTGAAACATGTCCCTTTCATAAGATGTGAAAATTATATACGTTCCAATCCGGTCAGAACTTTCTTCGGACAAAGTACGACGGTCAAGTAGTAGTTCACTTCTGCCCAATTTTTCAGGAATAGCTTCTTCTCGGTCAACTTCTGATCAAGATTGTTCCCACTCTTTGAAACCTCTTCCCAGTTCTTATTCTTTTGGAGTTCTAGACAGAACCAGACTCCGAGTATTTTTACTGGTCACGTGGTCAAGTGGCAGAAATCCTTGCTAACCAGCCTGGATTTCCATCTCTTAGTCCCTAATTGCAAGCCCACTAAATTCATGTGTGATCTTGGAACTACCTGCTATTCTCTAAGTATCGAGTTAATCACTTCTAAATCCGAGATGTCCGACGCCATGACAGTGATGTCGTCTGCATATACCTATTCGAGTTGTGTATGCTAGTACTCTGCCTCGACACCCCTCAAATACCCATCAAAGAGCGATGGTCTCCTCTGTTGAATGCTTTGGACTGGTCTAGATCAGTCAGTGTCCTCCAGCCCCACCCCACAAACTCTACAACGTGTTGCATAAAGTCGAGGTGCCGTGAATAGATCCGCCAGAGATCTTAAAGTTTTACGCGTCGTTGGCTATACTCCTACTCAAGAGCACCTTTGCCAAAATCTTTAACTCTATCTTGAGCAGTTTTGATGTTTTCCATTACGTCTCCTTTGTTTGGAGCCTTCCTTTGCGGTGTCACTACTTTCCCGGTTCAGTCGACTGGAAATGTTCCCAGTCTGTTGCCAGCTGCAGTGGATGGCTACCAAGACTAGAGCAAACAAGGCTGGCATGCGAATAAGTCTGGCATAGCTCATAGGACAGATCATCCGATCATGGCGATTTACGCCCCTCACATCCGGTCAGTACATCCGCCATTATATCGGCTGAAATTGGTTTTTCACAGCACACAGTCCCTCTACCTTCATGCTTCGGCGTATGCTTCCTTCTTCAGACAAGGCAAGCTTCGAGTTTTGCCTCAAGGAATACATTTTCGTTTGCAATGCTTCTTCTAAGTCACTTACGATTTTCTCTTTTATTCTGTTGATCTTTGTAGTCACCATTTTGGTGGAACTAACAGATGTTTCCCTAATTTTTCTTTTTCGTGAAACCTATGAACTGCTTTTTTTTATTTATGATAGCTCTAATTTATTCTTTTCTTAACTAGTACATGAATCCGATCCTTGAAATCTTTCTGCGTTGGGAAGGAGGCGTTCATCTTCCAGTAACCGTGTTATTGTCTATTCTGAATTGACTGTAAAGGTCCCAAATCTCTGGTCTAAGTAGCCAATTTTCTGAAAGTGTGGGCCACTTATACAAGACCTATCTGTTTACCTGGCTGAAACCCTAAGTATGATTTGCATGGCCCATTGCGATTTAACAAAGTCCGAAATGGCGCATTAAGAAAATCGAGGCGAAACCTATCAGATAGCTGGACTGATTTGTGAGATATTTTGCTCCCGACTCTTTTACCCCACATAATTTTCCCCTGCATCTAAGATCCTATTCGAACCACCGACCTCTATGAGAAATCAATCCGACCAGCTCACCAGCTTATTATGCAGTAATGATTAATACTAATTGTGTTGAAGACAGTATTTTTCTTTCTGATCATGCCTTCGTTAATATCTTCGAACAACACCGGAAGACGAGGGAGACGAACAAAAGAAGGCCCTGTTCTATGGTGTGTTTAATGAAGGGTGAAAATGTGAGCGGTGAGATTGACGAAGCTGAATATACAACAGTAAACTGGAAGAAACAATCAGAGAGAGGGCACGTTTAATGCTTTGACGAGGTAAATTAATCAAGGACCCCAACCCACGGCTGCTACCACCATCACCACCACCTCTGCTTTCTTCTTTTCTAATCAGTTGTTCTTGTTGCTTTTCGTCTTTGTACTGTGTTCAGTGTGTTCGGCCATAAGAAAGTACCCAGCGAATTACTGGGGTAGACTTAGTCGACTATTTTCTCTCCCCAAATTTCAGGCTTTCTACCCTCTACTTATTAGAAACAAATACAGGAGGGAGATAAATCGGCAGAATTATTAGGGTATCGAAAAAGAAATTCCTTGCAATATGTGTTCCAACTGTTCAAATTGCACCGAGGTCGACTTCGCCTTTTATCCTTTCGGGGTCAATGAATTAAGTACCAGTGAAACACTGGGGTCGATGTAATCAACTAGTCCCCTCCCCACAAATTTCAAGGCCTTGTACCGTCAGTAAAAATTATTATTATTATTATTATTATTATTATTATTATTATTATTATTATTATTATTATTATTATTATTATTATTATTATTATTATTATTATTATTATTATTATTATTATTATTATTATTATTATTATTATTATTATTATTATTATTATTATTATTATTATTATTATTATTATTATTATTATTATTATTATTATTATTATTATTATTATTATTATTATTGTGGTGAGCTGGCAGAATCGTTACGACCCCGGATGAAATGCTTAACAGCATTTCGTCTGTATTCACGTTCTGCGTTCAAATTCCAAGGTCGACTTTGTCTTTTATCCCTTCGGGGTCAATAAAATGAGACTGAACTCCCTCCCCTTAAATTGCTGGTCTTGTACCAAAACTCCAAGCCATTGTTGTTGTTATTGTTGTTGAAGCGTCCGATGGCAGAATAATCAAAACGCCTGACAGTAATGCCATGCATTATTTATTCACGTCATTTTACCTTCTGTCCTGAAACACCTCTGGGATTACTTTTACCAACCAAGAGTGGCACCGATGTTATTGACGATAAATTTGGGGCCTGTTGCCAAGCTAAAGAATCAATAATATTTTATATGTTATTGATTTCTCTATTTGCACTATGTTTTTGCTCTACAAAACAAAACTCAATTCCATGTTGCCTCATTGATATGAAGTGTTTTAATTTTGTGTTGCCGGTATTGACGGATATGACAATGTGTGCTGAGTCTAGTCATTTTATGTGGATTGATCTTGCACATGTGTTACTTTCTGTGTTCTGCAAAATGGGCACATTGCATTTTCCGCGAACGTTTTCTTTCACTTTCTAAATGTTTCTCTTTGAGAATTTCTTAAACTCTTTCCAAACTACGTTCCAGTCTGAGAAGAAAATATCTGTCTAAACCAATCTGAACGTCTTTCTTTGATTTCTTCATTCATTTTCTCCCTTATATCTCAGAATGTTGCACAACTTTGTCGATTATAGAGTAAGTCCCTTGGCTATCCTTGTTTCGAGCCTTAAAATTCATAGGGTCGGTTACTTTGTTTCCATGGAGTGTAAGTGACAGGGATCGCAACACTTCTCCTGGACGGGACGCTAGTTCATCGCAATCGTTACTCAGTTACTAATGAGTGGACAGGAGCGACCGAAATGAAGTGTTTTTCTCAAGAACACAACGCACCACCTGGTCTTGGATTCGAAACCACGATATTGCGTGCCACACATTAAACCAGTGGTTCTCAACCTTTTAATGTCCGGGCCAGGTACAAAACCTGGATATTTGAGTGGGGTGGGTTCTGCTCTTAAGAAAGTAAAATAAGTTAATTAAAAGAAAATTTTCTATATCTCTAGAGGGAAGGCAGTCGGGAACCGGCAGAACGATGTTTGTGGGCCGCTGTTGAGAATCGATCCTTTAAACACTAAGCCATGTGCCTCCACCGCTTTTAGTGACAGCATTTGAAAAGTGCTTCATATTGTTAGTTGCATCTTTCGACTTTGTTATATATTTACATATTTCACACAGACTGCAACTGCTCTCTCAATTAAATTTTTCTCTGCCTGCGTAATTTGGCGTGAAAATACAGGAAATACTAGACAGCTTAGACTCAATGTATTCGATTGTTTGCAGCTATTCGTTGAGTAATCTACATATATCTATTTCCCGTTAACTTAGTTTCTCATCTCTAATTCTGGCTTCCATATTTGATACCATAAAAGACGCACGAGTATATATACTGCCTCCCAGTTTCAGCCTAGCATATTCAGGATAAAAAGGACCAGTGGAGGAACGTGGCCTGCGGGATCGTACCCGTCCCCCACTTCATTATACTGTCCTATTGTTTGTTTTTTCATCCGTTTTAATGTCATTAATTTTTAACTGTTCATTTCAATGTTGTTCCATCCGTTTCCCGACCCCGTGTTCCTATTGTATCCTGCCCCCTATGTTTGGTCCTTGTGGCTAAAAACGTTTAGAGCATTAAAGCATGTAATTATCCGCCCAACTTTACATAGAGATCCCAGGATCACATTTTGCGACACTTTTTCGAAATAAAGTGCATCTTCTAAACCATGAAATACGGTATTTATCGGAAATGCTAATTCTTATAAAATTTATCACCAAATTTTAATATTTTATCTGCTTTCTGACAGATATTCTGATCGTAAGTCATGATACAGCAATTAAAATCCATTGTTACTTACGGCTACGGTTAATGATAATGTTTTGCAAATTTAAAGCGGCGAGCTGGCAGTATCGTTAGCATACCAGACAAAATAGCAACATTTCGTCCGCCTTTACTTTCTGAGTTCAAATTCCGCAGAGGTCGACTTTGCCTTTCAGCCTTTCGGGAACGATAATATAAGAACCAGTTGAACACTGGGATTGATACAATCGACTTACCCCACCACACCCCGAAATTGCTAGCCTTGTGCCAAAATTTGAAACCACTATTTAACAAGTTTTACTCAGATTCGTTATTTGCATTCATGTTCCTGGGTGATCTAACTCAATTTCTCTGGGGCATGTGTGTCCCCGGGTATTATAACGTGGCCTCTAGAGCAGGCATGCCCCCAAAATACTCTTAAGCGATCTCTTTCAGTCAGGGACATGTGTATCCCGGAGTGGTAAATCTTGGCTGCTAGCAGTCACGATTTTCGCTGATGGTCAAGGGGCTCGCTTTGCAATCACGTGATTTCGTGTTCAGTCCAACCTTGGACAAGTGCTTTTCTCATTCTAGTCTCAGACCGACTAAGGACTTGTGAGTCAATTTCATAGTCAGAAACTGTGTGGAAAGGCGGCGAGCTGGCAGAATCGTTAGCACACCGGGCGAAATGCTTAGAGGTATTTCGTCTGCCGTAACGTTCTGAGTTCAAATTCCGCCGAGGTCGACATTGCCTTTCATCCTTTCGGGGTCGATAAATTAAGTACCTGTTACGCACTGGGGTCGATGTAATCGACTTAATCCCTTTGTCTGTCCTTGTTTGTCTCCCCTATGTTTAGCCCCTTGTGGGCAATAAAGAAATAAGAAACTGTGGAAACCCGTCGTGTATATGTACATATGTGTATGTGTGTGTCTTTGCGTTTGTCACACACGCACAAACCCACCACTTGACAACCGGTGTTGAGTTGCTTACGTCCCTGTAACTTAGCGCTTCGGCAAGAGACGGCAATAGAGTAATTATCAGACTTCTGAAAACAACGTATGCACTGGGATTGATTTGTTCGCCAAAAATTACCTTCAAAATGGCGCCCCAGTATGGCCGTTGGCCTATGATTGAAAGAGATAAAAGAATACTCTGACGAGACTACACCTGAATCTCGCCCCCCCCCCCCCCGCCTCCGCCCCAGCCTGGCCCAAATTTGGCCACCTGACCATTATCTTCTCTGATACTCTGGGAGGCGTGTGTCCCACATTTCTAGAACAGGGTCCTAATCGCTCTGAGTCATTCATGGTTTGCTCCTTTTATTAGTCGCGATTTTCACTCAGTATTTTCACACGAGCAAACAGAATCGTTAGCACGCTGGACAAGATGCTTAGCGACATTTCATCGGTCTTTTCATTCTGAATTCAAATACCACCGAGGGCAATTTTGCCTTTCATCTTTTCGGGGTCGGTTAAATAAGTACCAGTTGAACACTGGGGTCGATGTAATCGACTTACCCCCACCCCGAAGTTGCCAAAATTTAAAACTATTATTTTTCACAGTTCACTGACCACCCCAAGCCTGACTGCTCCAGCCTGGCCAAAACTTGGCAACCGACATCAAATCTTCCCTGATACTCATAATATATTCTGTATTTACTCCACCCCGTATATTTACTTTATGGAAGTCATCAATCAACTTAACGATCGTGTGTGTGTGTGTGTGTGTGTGTGTGTGTGTGTGTGTGTGTGTGGTTCAGCATTGTTTAGTCACTTGAGCTTCCTTCGCAGACGTGATATCTCCCACATACACACACCCCACTACCCATCAAAGCCAGCCTTTGTTTTGCCAGTTTTATGTAAATGTTAACTTGCAGCTCTCATTTCGTCGCTTCATTACTTATTTGCCTTTGCAATTACAGCACTATCTTCATTATTATTATTATTAGATGTCTCCATATTCATATTCATAGCGCTTTGTGTGTGTGTGTCTGTGTGTGTGTGTGTGTGTGTGTCTAACCGTTTCATTATTTATACATAACGATGTTTGAATCATGTTTTGATAATAATGTCAGGACGTTTTGCCTTGTTTCATTCTATATCACTTCCACGGCGCATGCGTCACAGCAAAGTAGTCTTACTATGGCTACAGACAGTTTTTTTTCTTCTTTTCTTTTTTCCTTTTGTTAGTATGCTTACATGTTGTTTCCTACTCCCAGTGGGAATGTTATTACTCAATACGTTCAAAATATCTCATCCATCACGTTTGTAATACAGTAAGAGACTACGATGGAATCTGTCATGTTACTGCTATAATTGATAACCCTAGAAAGAATATTACGGGTCTATCTATAAGTTGTTTTAAGAAATATAAATGCCAATGGTTGCTTCACTTATTATAATTATTGTTGTAATAGCATTACTACTATAAAGCGGCGAGTGCTGGCGGAAACGTTAGCACTCCGGGCGAAATGCTTAGCGGTATTTCGTCTGTCTTTACGTTTTGAGTTCAAATTTCACCGAGATCGACTTTGCCTTTCATCCTTTTGGGGTCGATAAAATAAGTACCAGTTGAACACTGGGTCGATATAATCGACTCATCCTCTCCCCAAAATTCCTGCCCTCGTGGTAAAATTTGAAATAACTATAATGACAATAATAATAGTAATAATAATAATAATAATAATAATTATTATTATTATTATTATTATTATTATTATTATTATTATTATTATTATTATTATTAAAAAGGCGGCGAGCTGGCAGAATCGTTAGCACGCCCTGCAAAATGCTTAGCGGTATTTCGCCCGTCGCTACGTTCTGAGTTCAAATTTCGCCGAGATCGACTTTGTCTTTCATTCTTTCTGGGTCGATAAAATAAGTACCAGTTAATCACTGGAGTCGATGTAAGCGACTCATCCCCTCCCCCAAAATTGTTGCCCTCGTGGCAAAATTTGTAATCATTATTGTCATTGTTGCTAAATCGACGACCTAACAGAATCGTTATCGCGCCGAAGAAAATGCTTTGCGGTATTTGTTCCGGCTTTTTGCGTGCAAAGCTCAAATCCCATCGCGGCCAACTTTGCCTTTCATCTTTTTAATGTCGGTGAAATAAAGTACAACTCAAATACTGGAATTGATGTAATTGCCTGTCCCCCTCCCCTCAAAATGACTGGTCTTTTGCCAAAATTACACAGAATTTTGGGGGAAGAGGTCCAGTCAATTAGATCGACCCAGTACGCAACTGGTACTTAATTTATCGACCCCGAAAGGATGAAAGGCAAAGTTGACTTCGGCAGAATTTGAACTCAGAATGTAAAGACAGACGAAATACCGCTAAGCATTTCGCCCGGCGCGCTAACGACTCTGCCAGCTCGCCGCCTTTTTCTAATAATATATTCTTTTCTACTCTAGGCACAAGGCCCGAAATTTTGGGCAGGAGGGGGCCAGTCGATTATATCTATCGCAGTACGCAGCTGGTACTTAATTTATCGACCCCGAAAGGTTAAAAGGCAAAGTCGACCTCGGCGGAATTTGAACGCAGAACGTAACGGCAGACAAATACCGCTAAGCATTTCGTCCGGCGTTGCTAACGATCCTGCAAGCTCGTCACCAAAGAATTATTATTATTACAAGTGTTATTAAGATGGTTACCTGATAGAATCGTTAGCGTGTCGTCGGACAAAATGTTTAACGTCATTTCGACCGTCTTTATGGTCTGAGTTCATATTTCGCCGAATTCGACTGTGCTCTCATCTCGTAGACATCGATAAAATAAGTACCAACTGATCAATGGGGTATATGATCGACTTAGCCCCTTCCTCCAAACTGCTGGTTTTTGTGCTAATAATAAAAAGAATTATTGATTATATTATTAGTTTATCTTCCCAAAATTTATTGCATTACTTTACTGTATCCCGCTACCACCAGCGTAGGTAGGGGATGCGGAAGGGGCGGTCCGCCCCGGCGGCACATTTAAAGGGGTGAGTCTGCTGTAGGCAATGTGTTTTTTGAGTTTGCTGTAGGCAATATGTGTTTTTTATGTTGAGGGCGGAAAACGGAATGGCTGCCCCGGGCAGCACACTCTAGCTACGCTAGTGCCTGCTACGACCTCAGCTTAAGCTTTCCCAAGGTGGACTGTACCTTTTATTCTTGTGGAGGTTGAGTTCTTGGGTGCCATCGCTTGTTCCCTAATCTCCTACACTCTTACTCCTTCATCGTGTGACTTCAGGCCTATGTTAGAAACCCTTATCTTTTCTCTTTCATCTTTTACTTGTTTCAGTCATTAGACTATGGCCATGCTGGAGCACCGCCTTCCATAATTTTTAATCGAATGAATCGACCCCAGTACTTTTCTTTTCTTTAAGTCTGGAACGTTTTTTTATCGGTCTCTTTGACCGAAGCGCTAGATTATGGCGACATATACATACCAACACCGGTTGCCAAGTGGTGGTGAGGACGAAACTCTGACTCAAAGACACACGCACGCACACACACACACACACACACACACACACACACACACACACACACACACACACACACACACACACACACACACTCATATATACACCATATGGTTAGGAAGTAAGCTTCTTACCACACAGCTACACCTGTGCTTACCTTAACTTTTAATTCACTTCGCCCATGTGAAGGTCTACGCGTGTGCTTCTCTATGTATGTGTGCTTACGTGCGTTTAGCGTTTGTGCGCATGTCTCTGAGCACTCGCTTGTGTATTGTATGTGTATGTATTAATTTCTTAATTCATAACGAGTTGTTGAGAGGATTAGCACTGATCAATTTTGATTAATCAATAGTGATTGACAGGTTCTACTCTGTTTGCCTAAAAATGTTTTTCTTGTCGGTTTTAGGACCACAATCGTGTTTAGTGACTGAACGTGTATGAACAAGTCTTTTAGAAAACATTTTATCCGTTTTGGTTCCTGACATTTTAAATGGGTTATACGGTCGATAGACGTTCAGTTGGGTGAGTCGGTAGAGCTTTGCGGTAATCGTACCGGCTCTCTGCGTTCTAAGTGCAATTCTCGCCAAAGTCAGCGTCACCTTTCATCTTTTCGAAATCAATGTAGTATGTCCACATTACTCCGTACGGAGCATACGGCCAGTTATCGGTTTCTCTGGCTATTTATTCCCCCTGGATGGCACGCCAGCTTGACGTGCAGGCTTATTCATTTTTGCCAGTTGAGTGGACTGGAGCAACATGAAATGAAGTGTTTCGCTCAAGGGCACAATGTGCCGTTTGGTCCAGGAATCGAAACCACAATCTTACGATCATGAGTCAGTTTTATAAGGTACCAATTCTGTCCTAGAGTCGATTCCTTTGTTTCTCTCTTTTTTCTATCAATCCATTTTTGTATCCCAGGAAGAAATCGACGGTGGTCCGTCTAAGAGAGGGACGGACCACCACCATTTCAAAAATGTGCTGTATGTGATGATGGTGCCCCTAAGACTCCATCAAAGAGATAAGTTCCTATAGCATAGCATGGAACGCAATCAATACGATTTTGTGCGAAGCAACAAGGTGGCCGAACGAAATGTTTAGCGGTATTTCGTCCGTCTTTACGTTCTGAGTTCCAATCCTGCCGAGGCCGAATTTACCTTTCGTCTTTTCGGAGTTCATAAAACAAGTACTCATTGAGCACTGGTACCAATGTAGTCGACTTGTCTCCTCCCCGCAAAACTGTTGACCTTGAATTTTGCATCGGACTGAGGTTACGTTGAGAGTAACTGTTGTGATACTCGGCCACTTATACGCCTCGGTAACCGGGTAATCGGTGTTATGAGTTCAAGGGCTAGGGAGAAAAAAAGTGTGGTCATAGAAATGGTGGTGACGTCACTAGTAGAGACGTGGCGGTGGAGATTGTGAGAATGGCGGCCAGAGCAACGGCGCAGATTATAACAAACAGTAGCGATGGGAGAGAGGAGAGAGGGTCATATTAAGAACTCAAGGAAATATTCTGACTAATCGTGACGTTTGTTGTAATTCCAGTGAGGTCTGGAGTGATGGCGAAGAGGGGGAGGAGTGATGGAACGCTTGAAATTACTTTGCTGGTAGCCATTGGTATGGACGGTGTCCTTGTTTGCAATGGCGGCGATGGTGGTCAATAACAGTTTTTTTTATTAACAGAGTTTGTCAATTAGCCAATTCTGGGTGTACGGGTGGACCAGAGAACCAATCGTTAAATTGTGTGGACCAATAGCGAAAGGAAATGGAAAAAGAAACAAGCATAAAAGTTTTTAAAAAAGCTGCAGATCAAGACACACACAAACACATATATACATAAATATACACACATATATACACATAGATACACACACATATACATATATATATTCATGCATAGCTAGTTACACACACATACATATATATACATGTGCATTATGTATACACACACACATATGTATGTGTACACATACATTCATACAGGCATGCATAACTATACACAAACACACACACACACACACACATATATATACATAAACATTCATTCGCATAGTTATGCATAACTATATACATGCATATATATATATGTGCAAGTGTGTGTGTGTGTGTGTACTGTGTGTACTGTGTGTATGTGCGCGCTCTCGCAACAGAAATCAAACATGCTAGGGAAATAGGCCACGTGATTGATTAGTCGATTGACTAGTTTTGTTTCTACAGCCAAACAGGCAACTTGATCACGTTTTCCTTTTATTTATTTTTTTTATTTATTTATTCATATCTATTTATTTGTTTGTTCATTATTGAGATCGATACCCGGTGAAATCACAGGACCAAACCAAACTAGCATTTACAAAATAATGTACTATTAAACAAGCGTATACATACATGCGTGTGTGTGTGTGTGTATGTGTGTGTGTGTGTGTGTGTGTGTGTGTGTGTGTGTGTGTGTGTAGAAATAGAGGTACATGTGTAGGTTCATATATATTAAGTTATGTTTTTATTCTTGTGTATGTGAGCAGTGTGAGATATTTAAGTTAATTTGATGATCTGTGTGTTATGCTAGCTTCATGAAACAATGTAGCCTGGTCGTTAAGATAGATAGATAGATAGATAGATAGATAGATAGATAGATAGATAGATAGATAGATAGATAGATAGATAGATAGATAGAGCATTTGGGTTAAGGTGCAACTATACTCCGTCTCCGAATGCAGGACACATCAGGCAGGGAACCTGCTCTGCAAGTCTTTTGGCCCTTTCCACAGCAACGCCAGAACAGCCCTGAACCTACCCACCCCCACCTATGCGTGGGCATGTGTGTGTGTATGTGTCTATGTATTCTTGCTGTAATCAACATCGTAACATTAATTGTGTTGTTAATTATTACTAATAATATTTATTTAGTCATATTTTCATTTACCTTCATCTTAGATCTATTTATGGTCTTTTCACAAGTGATCTATAAATGTCAAATAGCCATGCTAAACCCACACATTTTTATCAATATTTATTTCCAAAAAAAAACCAAACAAAAGTCAAGTTGAACCTACAGTCTTTTATATTTCCATTCGATAAAAATTCTTCATACGCCCGCTGCAACACTCATTACATCACACTTGCAAAATCTTTTCCATTTTCTGATATAAATAAAATAAGAAATTTGATTGATTTTTTTTTATGTTTATAATTTAACGAAACCCTAAATGAAAAATATATTGAAGGGTCATAAGGAAGAATCAACATGTCATTTATACTATAATGAAGAAAGCTACTAATTAATTAGCGATGAGAATGTAACTTTTACTAAAAGAAAGCAATTATCTCGTTTTTGTATCTAGTTTGCATGATTCTTTATGTAAATTCGTGTATTGAAGCAAATTGACTCTCCCTGGACACAACAAAAAGCAATAATTAAAATTCGTTAAAATACCCGTTTTGGTATAATTTTAGCTTCAAATTTCAGCTTAGAAAACTAATTTTTATTCACAACGGTATTCATCTTACACTGCAGTTTTAACATCTCAGTTTATACTTTCCGATATTCAAAGGATGCCCAGATATTTTCAACGCTACTTTCTACTGACACATCAGTAAAAACCATTCCTCCAAAGGATAAGTTTAATCCAGTGGCGGCCGAATTATGCTGATTCTAGCATCTTTTCGTTGTTTTTAAATAACTAGAAAACTGAATAAGAAAACAATTGCAGCGTGGAAGGTGTTTATAAGCCAAAGTGTTGCTACTTTATGTCAATTGGACATAACTATGGAACATACATCCCCCCCTTACTTTGTCTCCTCATAACTCTTTGAGAAATTGATAGTTTTAAATTTCTACAGATATGTTTCAGATGTATATTATATACATTATTTACATTTGACGGATACTTGTCCTCATCTTGTTTGTTGTTAACACAACGTTTCGGCTGATATACCCTCCAGCCTTCATATATGATAATAACAATAACAACAACAACAACAACAATAATAATGATGATAATAATAATAATAGTAATAATAATAATAATAATAATAATAATAATAATAATAACAACAACAACAACAACAACAACAACAACATCGAAAAATACCTTAGGAATGAGAGCCCAGGTTCGAAATTTCCCCAACACACCTGATGAAGGCTGGAGGGTATATCAGCCGAAATGTTGTGTTAAGAACAAACAAGATGAGGGCAAATATCCGTCAAATGTAAATAATGTAAATGATGTACATAATTCCTCGTCTCTTAAATATAGAACTGTATTATGTTTCAGATGGTTTTGATTACGATTATATCGGAATTTATAATGAAAAAGTTTTTTCGGAGGTAACAGAGCGATGTCTCGGATAATTCACAGCCCTCACAGCGCCAGGAGGGCAGTCTTTCTGCTAGTATCTACCACAAAAGAATCAAAACACCTAATATTCGGTGACTTGGCAGTATTGATAAAAGCGTTTTTTTCTTGAAAATGATGCAAGTACATTCGAATGGCAGAAAACCCAGTGGACCAAATCATAAAAAAAAAAGAAGGAAATTCCATCTTATACGTCACACAATTCTTGAAAAATTCAAAAATTACCAAAACTTCGAAAAATCAGAACGTCTAACTTTTGGAGTCCATGAAATAGTACCAATTGAGTAGTCGACTTGTCTTCCCACCCATTAAAATTGTTAGTCTTGAACTCTATAACATGTCCCTGTAGAGAGGAATTGTTATGATACCGGTCACTTATACGCCTCGGTACAATCAATTCTGTTTTCGACTGGAGACAGGCAATTTAAAGTGGTCGTCTGCATACGTGCATATATATGTGTGTGTATACGTGTGTATATGTAAGTATTCGTATGTTGGATATACAATATATAGTTGTATTTATGTACCATTTTGTGTATATTCCACTGATGAGGCAAAGCATTTCTTATGCAAAGCCAGAAATCCAGGATCTGGAATTATCCAATAATTTTTTTTTTTTTTTTGCTAGTTTATTTTGTCTCTGTCTCTTTGTCTTCTCTCCTGGTGGTGTATGAATATTTGATGTGGTTTTAGAGTCAAGCTTTGACTGCTATCTCTAGCATGGTGGTATCTTTTAGATACCCTTAATTATAATTTCAATAATAATTATTACCTATGTGGTTTTTATTCCCATGCTAACCACTTGATATGATCGCTATTTAAAATAACGATCTTATCCTTATGTATATAAATAAATAAATATATATATATATATATATATATATATATATATATATATATATGTATATATATATATATATATATATATATATATATATATATATATATATATATATATATATATATATATATTAATCTCTAGGCAGTTCCATTATAAATATATATCAGACAGTATTCTTAACTTTCTGAAAGGAAAATTAAAATAAAACTTACCAGACGCGATTGTCTGTGAAATGTCAATGACTGACACAATGGTTATTAATGGATAAATCTATCTAATGGCATTTCGTATTTCTGAGAGACTCTCTGACGATTCTTCAACAACTGCGATAACTTTTTCCCTGAAATCAAGATCGTCACATTTTTTTAACTTTTGTGTTTTGCTTACTTCAGTCATCTGACTTCGGTCAAGATGGAGCACTGCTTTGAAGATTTTGGTCGAACAGATGGACCTCGGTACTTTCTTTTTAATCTGTCTGTTTTGCTAAACATCGGGACATAAATAAACCAGCACCGGTTGTTAAGCAGTGGTGGGGGGGGGGACAAACAGAAACACAAAGATACAAGCACATACATTGGTACACACGCATACTAGGCAGATAGATAGATAGATAGATAGATAGATAGATAGATACGACGGACTTCTTTCAATTTCTATCTTAAAACTCTGCTCGCAAAGTTTTGGCTGATCCAAAGCTATAATAAAAAATACTTACTCGAGCTTACGATCGTGAGGTTGTGAGTTCGAATCCCGGACCGGGCTGCATGTTGCGTTCTTGAGCAAGACACTTTATTTCACGTTGCTCCAGTTCACTCAGTTGTAGAAATGAGTTGCGACGTCACTGGTGCCAAGCTGTATCGGCCCCTTTGCCTTTCTTTTGGATAACATCGGTAGCGTGGAGAGGGGAGGCTGGTATGCATGGGCGACTGCTACTTTTCTTTAAACAACCTTGCTCGGACTTGTGCCTGGGAGGGGAACTTTGTAGGTGCAATGCCATGGTCAGTCATGATCGAAGGCGGTTTCAGCAGGTTACAGACCAGTTTTATAAGGAAGGAAAGGCATACAACTTTAAATTGCATCGACCGGATGAAATTATAGGTACTCTTTCGTATTATGTAGGTCTTGTTTCAGAAGGGCTTAAATTAGGGGATACTCAATCATTTGGGCTCCGGGTGGTGGGGGCAACAGTGGTTTATAGTTCTTCCAATGGAAATGGGATGTCGTGGGTGGGGTGGAGCTGTAGCGTGATCACCTTTAGAAGCTTGCTTCACCTGTGCGACTTTACAGCGTTTGTAATGACTAGGATTTGAACTCACGGAGATATAAGTAAACAATCTAATGTTGGAACCATTTTTCTCTCCCTTCGCCTCTCTCTCTCTCTCTCTCTCTCTCTCTCTCTCTCTCTCTCTCTCTCTCTCTCTCTCTCTCTCTCTCTAGTCTTAAGAAAATCAACATCTATTGACGAACAGACAACCCTGTCAAAAAAAAAGAAAAAAAAACAGAACAGTTTTCTCGTTGCTATGGATTTAACGTTGACACCACAAATCCATTACATAGAAACTCTGCTGTCAATGAGCTAATCCTAAAATGACTTGGCAACATTACCAATATCTGTAATGTCTGTTATAACAATGTTCTCAAAGCAAGAATCACTACTATGATATAACATCTCTCGCATGCCTACCTGCCTACCTGCCTGCTCCAGCAGTTCTCGTGACGCCATCAATGTACACTACTAAATCAACTTCAGAAAAGACTTTTCTTTTGATTTCAACATTTTGCAGTTGTTATTGTCGATGCTTCTTTTGTTATTGTAAACTGTTTTATGAAGCGGAGCTAAAATATTAAGATTTGATAATATTAACAATTTTTAGATTTTTTTTACCTTTTTCTTAAAAAAAAAGAAGTTATACAATTCAATGTAACGAATACAGCGATGGTATCTAACTATAGAATATGGTGTGGTATTTTGTAAATATGTATAAACGCATGTATTCTATAATGTGGTATGACGTTAATGTGTTTATACTGTGTGGAATATTTATTATGTTGAGCAGTCGTTCTCAACCGAGGTCCATACGACCTTTCAGATTCCATATAAGATTTTGTTAAAATTTCTCTGCAATAAATTTCTTATAACTTCTATAATACACAGAATATTTTAACTTTTTTAATACAATTTCAAATAATACAGTTATAACCTCGCAGTACAAGTTTAATTTGTTCCATGACCGATCTCTTCTTACGATTTACTCCTTTTACAACTCAATTTTCCCCCATTGAGATTAGCTAAAATATAATTAATCCGTTCCAGTCCTCCAAAACCACTCAAAAATAATTTTTTATTGGTTTTAAAATAGAAAAGGTGTAGTTACGAGTAAAATGACAATTATAAAAAAGACAATTCAAAAGAAATATGTAAACTGGTTTTATTAACTGAATTACCTCAAAGAAGGGACGATCTGTGCGCTTGTACTGCGGATTTCTGCTCGTACTTCAAGACAAATGTTCGCACGAGTCTCGGCTCGTACAGCAAATTACTCGTGCAATGTAGAACTCGTACTGCGAGGTTCTCCTGTATTTAACTATAAAAACTTCATAGGATTTTTTAAAACGTTAAATGGTAATGAGGGTCAATTCCAAGTGAAACTGTAATCGCGGGGTGAGGTGTCCATAGGGAAAAAGAGTGGTTGAAAACCACAAGTGTAGAATAACAGCATGTCGGATAAAAGGATGAAAGGCAACGAGCTAGCAGAATCGTTAGTGCGTCGGACAAAATGCCTAGTTGCATTTCTTTCGCTTCTTTTCGTTCTTAGTTCAAACTCCGCCAAGTCTGTCTTTGCCTTTCCTTCTTCCTGGTGGTGATAAAATAAGTACCATATCGAGCACCAGAGTTGATGTAATTGACTAACCCCAACGCTTCTCAAAATTGTTAGCCCTGTTCCAAAATCTGAAACCATTATGTCATGTCGAAGTATTTTTGCTTTCTTTAACTTGAGATACCCGGAACCCTCGATACTTACGTTGTCTTCGAAATTGATGAGGTTCGTTGATTGTTTTACGATACATAGAACAGCTCCTCGTATTTATTTTTTTGTTTCGTTTTCCTTTTGCAATCTCCATCCTGCTAAATAGTCATTTAAAACCTGTTTTATCGTTGTCTGCTTGCTGCTTTGATAGAAGTAACTTCCAATAAAAATAAATATCATTTTTAGGACTTTCAGAGTAACTATTAACGCAATTATAAGAAATACAACTCAGGCGAACCCAACAAGTAAATTCGTTGCACAACATACATCTTGCAAATAAAATCAATGTTACACAACTTAAAAATGGTCGGCTCAACTTGTACGATCAATCATTCCAATGTATTTATGTATGAAAATACGCAAGACGGGTAATCGTAAAAAGAATCTAATATGGATTCTCCTTCTTCAGAGAACATTCACGCACCAGGGAAATGATCGGCGTAACCGAAACTAAGACATCACTGCACGGACATTGTAGACAGTGAAATACAAATGTACATCAGTAAAAGATTATTGCATTTGTGTATTTGACAATCAACTCGTTTATGTTTTACGATGTAGTTTAGCAGAAGCTACAATTTATCAATGCAGTGGAACATCAAACCAAATAGGAAACCACTAAGCGGTCGTTCATCGTGCTGAAAAGGCTGCTAAATTTTCCTCAAATAACACAACACCGCTTGGCAAAATGAAAGATACTGGATGTGTAGAAACTAATGCCTTTGGTCACAGGTTTTCTTGATCAGGGCTGACCTATGGTCAAACAGCAACATACAGAACTTAGTAGTAGCTTCTTCAATTATTTCTGAGCGTTGTAAAGATTCCACTAAAGCGGCGACTTTGCAGCATCGTTAACACGCTGAGCAAAATACCTAGCGGCATTTCGTCCGTCTTTACCTCAAATTATATCGAGGACGACTTTTCCTTTCGTCCTTTCAGGGTCGATAAAATAAGAACCAGTTGAGGATTAGGGCCAATGTCACCAGCTTACTCCCTTCCCCGAGTTTGCTGGCTTAATCGTTACCGTGCCGGGCAAAATGCTTGGGCGGCATTTCGTCCGTCTTTATATTCTGAGTCCAAATTTTGCCAAGGTCAAATGTACGTTATTTACATTATTTACATTTGACGGATATTTGTCTTCATCTTGTTTCTTGCTAACACAATGTTTCAGCTGATGTACCCTCCAGCCTTCATCAGGTGTCTTGGGGAAATTTCGAACCTGGGTTCTTATTCCTAAGGTATTTTTCGATGTTGCTGTTGTTGTTGTTGTTGTTGTTGTTGTTGTTGTTGTTATAATTATTATTATTATTATGGAATCGAACTCGGAATCTTCGGGTTAGTAGCCCGCGCTCTTAACCACTACACTATATGTCCACGGGATGCGGCGGCAGCGATGATGCAGCGGCGGCAGTGGTGGCGCAGCAGTAGCAGCGGTGGCGCAGCGGTGGCGCAGCGGCGGCAGTGGTGGTAGTGGTGAAGTAGCGATGCAACAGCGGCGCAGCGGCGGCAGCTGTAGCGTAGCGGCGCGGCAGCAGCAGCAGCAGCAGCAGCAGCAGCAGCAGTAGTAGTAGTAGTAGTAGTAGTAGTAGTAGTAGTAGTAGTAGTAGTAGTAGTAGTAGTAGTTGAAAGGCTAAAGAACGTTCTTACACGCTGAAGGTAACAAACGACTTATCAACCAGCCAGCCAGCCAACCAACCTGCCTGCCGGCCAGCCAGACAATTGCCTCTCTCTCTCTCTCTCTCTCTCTCTCTCTCTCTCTCTCTCTCTCTACCTCTCCGGTCCTGTGTATAAACTTCCGTGTCTAATAAATACAAACACTGCACCGCACTGATGTGAGTGAAATGGCTCGTTTATATTAGAGTCGGTACAAATCGAACAAGTCAAATAGAAGCGAAGTGCAGGCTTTCACAGAAAGTGTTCTGGCAAGGTTATTAAATTAGAGTGAATAGTGATACTGAGAGAGAGAGAGAGAGAGAGAGAGAGAGAGAGAGAGAGAGAGAGAGAGAGAGAGAGAAGAGAGAGACAGAGAACGGGCTGGGAGAGATGTAATTGCTGGTGATGTAGGGGGAGGTGATATTGGAAGGGAAGGAGTAGCGGGCAGAGTAGGAGTTACTGAGTGTGTTGTTATAAAACCCTGCTCTTCTGGGTTTCTCCCACTCACTACCAACATGAAATATCATGTCATCCAGTAATTGCTTTCGCCAAGTTTTCTGCTTTTATTTCATTATACGTAGGTAGGTAGGTAGGTAGGTAGGTAGATAGATTCTTTGATGAAGATATATACAGATAAACTTCATTCCCTTTACTCTGTCGGATACGTAGGGTGTTCGTTTTTGGTGAGGTGAGAATTCTGTTTATTTATATATATTTTTGGGACAATACTGTGCTGATGAACGAAATCTAGATTCATTCTAGTAATCGCGAAATCGGCCGATACACAGTTAAGTTTATTTAAAAGAAGGTAGGTAGGCTTCTGTTGGTTGTTTTTCCTCGCATTAGGTACTAAATGTGGTTATTTTGAGAAGTCCACTGTGTGGCGTTATTATTTTCTGTAATAATGCCCTTTATATAAATATAGATAGATAGATAGATAGATAGATAGATATCTTTTTATTATAGCCACACAGGGCTAAATACAGAAAATGGACAAATTACAAAGTAGAGCTTTTTGGCGGGGGGGATGATTTGGATCAAAAGGGATCGCGGGAAGAAAAAAAAAAAACAAAAAAAAACGTGGGGGGGGCGATCAATAGGGATCGTGTATCACAGTCGATGTAAAAAAACGGGGAACAGATTAGGTTTATCCGTGGAGAGAAAAGCCTACGGAAAAGACCACGGTCACCTCAGGCTTTTTTTTTTTAAGGTACATGAAAGTAAGTACCTTCTCTCTTTTTGTCTCTTTTTGTTACAAGTCTATGCTTAAAATGGTGTCGTCTTTCATTCTTACCATTCTTGCCACATTTACCCATTTTTTATTGAAACTTTCATTCGACAACACCTTCCTCTCTATCCTCATCCTCCTTTTCAAGTGGTACTTGAAAAAGTTGACGAGGGATTGACCAGAGAGGAAAGTGTTTGTTTGTAGACCTTTCAAACGCATCCACCACACGCATTCTTTTGCCATAGCTATCAGTGTTACAAAAACCGTTTTTCCTTCCCGTTTAAAGGAAGGTGGCGGAACAATATTCACGATAGACTCGGCTGATAAGTGGGCTCGTCCCACACGCGACAACAGCCGTTCGACGAAGGTCCACAGCTCTGAAATATCTGGACACTGCACGAGTGCGTGCAGAACGGTTTCGTCGCTCTGACCGCATCTCGGGCAGGTCGGTCCGGTGGTTTTCGAACCGTGTCTGTAGATCTTCTCTCGAACTGGTAGTGCGTCTCGATAGCATTGCCAAGCCAGGGATCTCTGGAAATTATCCATAGGCCCCGGCCCGAACGTCGTCTTGAAAAGGCGGGTTAAGAATTTCTCGTCGACACCCAGGTTTGCCCCGAGAGTGTCGTCAGACCTCCCCTCCACTAGTCCTCTATAGAACGCATTGGTCGTTTGGAAGTTGCACAAGTTTGATCCCGGACGGCAGAGCTGTTGTAGAGCTTGGCGACACTCGCGGTGCCATTCGCCCAGTTTCGGTCTCTTCCTGATCCATGTTTGCAGTTCGGTGAGTGAGACGAGCTGCGGGAAGGCGTGCCTCACAAACGGCGCCCACACCTGTTCACCGTCGTCAATGAAGTTCCAGAGATGCCGCAGTCTCAGCGCATGTCTGCGCATCATTAACCACGGCATCCCCAGTCCTCCACGTAACGGTTGTTGACAGCAAATGGATCGCCTCACCATCGGAACGCCACCCTTCCACAGAAAGCGGAAAAGTATGCGTTCTAGTTTCGTGATGGTGGCATCGGGACAAGGCACGACGGTCAGGCGGTAATCGATGACTGATGCGATATACACATTAGCCAGATAGATAGATAGATAGATAGATGGACAGATGGATGGACGGACAGGCAGGCAGGTAGGTAGACAGACAGACGGACGGATCGATAGATAGATAGATAGATAGGCAGAGAGATAGATACATACATACATACATACATACATACATACATACATACATACATACATACATACATACGCGCACGCGTGTGTGCACTTGTGTATCGTTTGTGTTTGTCCCCCATCGCCGGTTGACAACTAGTGTTGGTTGTCTTTACGTCCAGGTAACTTAGCGGTTCGGCAAAAGCCAGCGACAGAACAAGGGACATGCTTTATAGAAAAAAAGGTACTGCGTTCGATTCGTTCCACTAAAATTCTTCGAGGCTGTGCCACAGCATGGCCGCAGTCCAACGACTGAAACAAGTAAAAGAAAGATAAATGATGTATATATGGCTCACGATTGTAAGGTCCTGAGTTCAATTCCCGGTGATGCATCGTGTCCTTGAGCAAGATACTTATCTCACGTTGCTCCAGTCCACTAAGCTGGTAATAATGAGTAGTACCTGTATTTCAAAGGGCCAGCCTTGTCACACTGTGTCACGCTGAATCTCCCCGAGAACTACGTTAAGGGTACAGGAGGCGGTAGAGTGCTTAAGTTCTTGCACATTATTTTCACGAGCAGGCTGTTCCGTTGATCAGATCAACTGGAACCCTCATCGTCGTAACTGACGAAGTACCGGCTAAGTAGCTTGCTTACCAACCACATGGTTCCGGGTTCAGTCCCACTGCGTGTAACCTTGGGCAAGTGTCTTCTACTATAGCCTCGGGCCGACCAAAGCCTTATGAGTGGATTTGGTAGACGGAAACTGAAAGAAGCCCGTTGTGTATATGTATGTATGTATATATATATATGTGTGTGTGTGTGTGTGTGTGTGTGTGTGTGTGTGTAGCGCTTGTTCCCCCCCCCCCCAACATCGCTTGACAACCGATGCTGGTGTGTTTACGTCCCCGTAACTTAGCGTTTCGGCAAAGAAACCGATAGAATAAGTATTAGGCTTACAAAGAATATGTCCTGGGGTCGATTCGCACGACTAAAGGCAGTGATCCAGCATGGCCGCAGTCAAAGGACTGAAACAAGTAAAAAAGTAAAAGAGAGAGAGATTTATAAGCAATAGTCTCATATTCCAAAAGTTATTAGATAGCGTTATAAAAAGAAATAGCACTTGTTGTCACGGGTCGCTTAGCTTAATGGTCCACCGAGCTAAGTTGGAATATGAGAGGTACAATTTTCGATTCCCTGTGACGGCTTGCTTCTGCCTTTTTCTGTTGTCAGGGTATTTTCCAAAATTTTCTAAGCTGTTTTCACAGCTATCCTGCGTTCGAGATTTCCTTTTCTTTTTCTATCACAGACACACACACACACACACACACACACACACACACATATATATATATATATATATATATATATATATATATATATATATATATATATATGTACCCACGTAGCGTCATGCATGCATAAATAACAATACCATGCTTACATGTACAGAGCTAGAGTGCAGGAATAGAAATAAACTTTCATTGACTAATAACTTGCAATGGGAAGCCATCTATAATTAGATTACACTGCATTTTGTACCTTCAACGCATGTGCTTGGTTGCACATTTGGCAGTTTGGCAGCTAACCGATAAATGCAATGTATATGCCAGCTCACAGAAACATATATATATATATATATATATATATATATATATATATATATATATATATATATATATATATATATATATATATATGCATGTGTGTGTGTATGTAAAGCTGTGCCTCTGTATGTGCGTATATACATGTACGTGCGCCCCTGTGAGTGTGAACATATATTGAGTTTAATTCAGCTATATATGTGAGTTGGTATATTTATCTATGTGTGTGTGCGTGTGTGTTTGTGTGTTTGTTTGTTTGTTTGTGTGTCTGTGTGTGTATGTGTATGTGTGTGTGTGTGTGTGTGTGTGTGTGTGCTTACCAAATCAGTAATGCATAACTTATGAATTAATGATAAATATTTCATATTAATTAACACTGATTTGATTAAATGAAACCCACCTCATAGATAAAAAGATAGATAGATAGATAGATAGATAGATAGATAGATAGATAGATAGATAGAATTGTAACATTCATATGTATACCTACACTATATACATATATATATCACACTCGCACGCGTTTCTGCTCAAGTTTAGCGATTTATTTCCACGTAATATAAAGAATGGAAATAATACCTTCGTCGTTCCTGGAAAGAGGTGAGCGTGCAGTGACATCTACGATGTTCGTAAAAGTTGCACTAACTGTATACTTTAATCTTTAAACTATACAGGTCGTCGGCCTTCGGTTGTCAACGGCATTTATTGAAGGTAAGCGAGTGAACGAGTGAGTAAGTGAGTGAGGGAGGGAGGGAGGAGGGAGGGAGGGAAGGATGGAGTTATTTCTTCACGAGTAATCCAACCAAGAGAATGTTGAAGTTTATGATACTGGGAGAATATAAAACGAAACAAAACTAAAAATGGATAATAGTGAGATTAAACACGTGAAATTTCCTCTCTATTGTCGTGTTTTTTTTTGTTGTTGTTGTTGTTTTTTACGCTTGGTTACCTTCATGTGTACATCAAAATATAACCGAATGCAAAGCAACGGAGCGCTAACGAAACTGTATGCCTTGTGATTATTCATCCGTAAACGTATAAACTGTAAAGATTGTGTTTAAAAAAATAACTACAGTGGAGTAAAGGTTACTGCTATAGATGTTGCCATATTGCTTGACACAACCGGATTTCACTACCCCTTGTTATCGAAAGTTGTTTTAAAGATACTTCTTTTCATGGCTACACTTCGACACAAATGCTTGCCTTTTATTAAGATTTCACTGTAACTGTTTTAGTGAATTCTTTCTTTCTTTTTTTCTTTTTTTTTTTGTTGTATCGTTTACTCTTTTCCTTCATTGTACTAAAGCCATGCCGGGGCGCCGCATGGATGTGGCTTAGTCGAAAAGTTCAACCCCAGCATTTAAGTTTTGTTTTTGGACCCGGTACTCATTCTGTCGTACCTCTTTTGTTGAACTGCTGATGTTAGGTGACGTAAGCAAACCAACACTATAGTCAAGCGGTTGGGGTGGGAAACAGATACACACATTGCGCCATGCAATATCTGTGTGCGTGTGTGTGCGTGCGTGCACGTGTGTACGCATGTATGTCTGAGTTTTTACCCCGTATGCATATATGTGAGTGTGTGTGTGTGTGTGTGTGTGTGTGTGTGTGTGTGTGTATACACGACGGGCCTCTATACTTATACACAAGGCATGGGTCGATAGTTGAAGAAACTGAACTCGAAGCTGCATCAATGTAAAGCTTTTCTCCTCATTGTCGTCTGCCAAAGATATTTGTCTCAATACACAAGTAACTTTCTTTGGACACCCATCATGGAGTAACGATGATGCAGTGAGGAGTTTGACCTTCACTTAACTATGTCCTTGCTTTAAGTACTTCCAGATATAACGATGTTGCTTTCAGAGTATTGTAGCTAAGTTTTATGTTCAACAGGCCGAAGTATTCGAGTTGTTTAGGAGGTATTTGTATTTAGTTATGTTAAGTGTTGTGGACTCTTTTGTTGCTTCGTCGAGTGAAGGTTCAGCAGAGCACAGCTAAAATAATGACCATTCTCCCTGTGGCCACTTTGTCCGATCTGAGTCAAAGCTGAAGACTTCCAGTAGCATCTTCCACCTATCTCCAAGCCCTATTTCTCTTTCACCGCTGAACTTATGAAGAAAGTGTGATAGTGATGGTGCTGCTGCCATAACTTTTACGATGAGTATTATTCTAGTGGAGGTGCATAGGTTAGTGCAAAACCTGTCCCATTCTCTCGTCCTTCAAACATGTATTGGCCTGGTGTAACAAGCGCCCACTAGTTATGAGAATGTAGGTATTTGTATGAGATGATCTTCCCTTAGATGCCCTACAAAAGTACCCAAGGGCCTCATCAGCCCTTGATCCGTTGGGGTATCTGTAAGGGACCCTAATTTTCAGAGGTAATTTCCAAAGCATGCTAATTAACCCATGGCCGGAACCCTAACAATTTCCACTGCTCTGGATCAATGTAGACTTTAGAATAATAGGGGCTAAGAAGAGGTTCCACGCTCCTCAAAACCATGGAACTTTCGAACTAGGGACCTACAACCGGATGCAGTTTAAAGTCATACCAAGGACAAGTTAGCTGTTACGTTCCTATTAACACCAACACATCCAATTATATTTTTCTTTTTTAATGTTTGCAAATCTTTATGCTGTAATCGTGTATATATTGTTTTTCTTTTCATATTTTCGTTGACTGCGTCATTAATATAAGGTGCAGCAAGATTAAAAGATTCTCCACCAATTATGCAATTTTTTATGATTATTATACATGATATACCTTCCTCTGATGCAGTGTGCTTCTTCGTTAAATGGCTATAACAAAGTTGTTTACTTGTATTTTGGTATAAAGTATGCAATTTGTTATATGCATAAGTTCTAAATGTAAAAACACCTTTACGCAGACGTACATGTACATAATATGCTCTAGAAGAATATTACATCTAGATCTCCCAGCATTTTTTTCTTATGGACGATACTACATTCAGATATACCTTTATATATATATATATATATATATATATATATATATATATATATATATATATATATATATACATATATATATATATATATATATATATATATATATATATATATATATATATATATATATATATATATATATATATATATATACATATATACATATATATATATATATATATATATATATATATATATATATATATATATATATATATATATATATATATATATATATATATATATATATATATGTATATATGTATGTCTGTATGTATGTATGTATACATATATATTTACATTTATATGTAGGTATAAATATGTGTATATATATATGTATATATATGCATATATAAATATGTGTGTTGTATGATGTACATATAATAATATCATACTTTATATATTATACATTATATATATATACTTACATGTATGTATTTGCATAAAATATACATTTATATAATAGGTAAAGTAGAGCTAAAATAATGTAAGTTAATACATATGTAAGTATATAAAAAAAAATTATATTCGGATGTACAAACGCTAATTTCAAACTTCGGTACAAGACCAGCAGTTCCGAGGATGGAGGGTAATCAATTACATTGACCCCAGTGTTGAACTGGTATTTCTCTGATCGACTCCGAAAGGGTGAAAGATAAAATCGCCCGTGAACGTAACGACGACGGACGAATTACCGGCGTGGTATCGATTTTCCCAGCTCACCGTCCTAGTAGAAATACTGAAATTAAAACATATAAAGGGCCACGGGCTGGCAGAATTGTAAGGACGCCGGGTAAGACAAATCTATAAGATAATGCACAAGCCCTCAATATAGATATATATGTGTATATATGTATATATATGTATATATATATATATATATATATATATATATATATATATATATATATATATATATATATATGTATTTATATATGTGTGTGTATACATATATGTGTGTGTATATATATATTTGTGTGTGTATATATATATATGTATATATATGTATATATATATATGTATATGTCTATATATATATTTATATGTCTATATTATATGTGTGTGTGTATATGTATATATATATATATATATATATATATATATATATATATATATATATATATATACAGTGTGTGTGTGTGTGTGTGTGTGTGTGTGTGTGTGTGTGTGTGTGTGTGTGTGTGATTGGTGTAGATATGTGTGTACAGTTATACTACATTACTAGAATATACTGACTGGTAAAACAGAATCTCTCATAACATATTAAACATAATGTTTTCCCCTTCATGGCGGTGGGTTAAAAAATCCTGTCTCTTGTTTTATCTTTATAGTAATAACGTTTTCCACAAGAAAATCAAACACTTCGAAATATTAGCCATTAACGTTTTTACAATGAGAAAATTCACAAATGTACTACACAATTTTTGGAGGTTTTGTGTTGTTTGTTTGTTTGTTTTTTTTATTTTGCTTTTGTTTTTTTTTTGTTTTTGCTTTTTGTTTTTTTGGTTTTTGCAGTTTCTTTTCTTCTGGTAATTTAATTCAGTTTATAGAAAACTGTTTGATAAGAAAATATTTAAAAGTCAAAATGTGCAAATCGAAAATGAATGACAGCTAACATTGTCTATTCCTAACGGTGGCACTCGAAGCAGATAACGCTATAGATAATAACGTGTAAATATTGAGTTTAAGAATAAAAACTTTTGGATGGAAAAACTCGAACGCTGCCTCGAATAATTTCACCACTCTCGAACAACATACACAAAAGATTAAAATTCTAAAATGGAGAGAATTTGGATGACGTTTTTAGTACAATTGCAGAACGTCTGCCATGTTTACAGATGTAGGTTCGATTACACGACATAATTTATAGCTTTATCTACTTCGAGCTCTACCATTGAAAGTAATTTCTCTACGTGTCTCAAAGCTTCTAATGTTTTATGACGTAAGCCTTATTCTTTTATTCTTTTACTTCTTTCAGTCATTTGACTGCGGCCATGCTGGAGCACCGCCTTTAGTAGAACAAATCAACCCCAGAACTTATTCTTTGTAAGCCTAGTACTTATTCTATCGGTCTCTTATTCTGAATCGCTAGGTTACGGGGACGTAAACACACCAACATCGGTTGTCAAGTGATGGTGAAGAAACAAACACACACACACACAGATATACATATATATATATATATATATATATATATATATATATATATATATATATATATATATATATATATACGACGGGCTTCTTTCAATTTCCGTCTACCAGATCCACTCACAAAGCTTTGGTCGGTCAGAGGTAGTAGTAAAAGACATTAGCCGAAGGTGCCACGCAGTGAGATTGAACTCGGAATCATGTGGTTGGAAAGCAAGCTTCTTACCACACATTCACACCATATTTATTACATATATGTTATGATATATATATATATATATATATATATATATATATATATATATATATATATATATATATATATATATATATATATATATATATATATATATATATATATATATATATATATATATATATATATATATATATATATATATATATATATATATATATATATATATATATATATATATAATTTTTCCCTTTAGGTTCAAATTGCTAATACATACATAAAAAATTAAATGGGTGGCTTATTAGCAATTTGAACCTAAAGGGAAAAATTAATGGACGTCACAAAAGTGAATTTAACCCTGGGCGTTAAGAGTCGCGGACGAGGATTATGATGCTATGCATCAAAATCCGAAATCGTTCGATCCGCTTATATACGCTACTTGCTTACCTCCCTTCGTCAGTCATTAAGTACAGTGATTTGTGGCTTTTGAATTATTTTAAGTCTTGTTTCTAACTATAGCTGGTGCTGGTCAGGACCCTCCGTCACTTTTGTCATCTCTATTAATATATATATATATATATATATATATATATATATATATATATATATATATATATATATATATAAGATTATCAAAAGTAAAATGTAAAGCTTTGTATGAGATATGTTGTGTTAAGTACTAGTTATCACAAAAGTATTAAAAATCAGTTTACAAGAAAGTATTTAGAAATTGTGACGATGGTAACGCCTGCTTTCTTCAAATTTTACGATGACTTGAAACACTGTCGGGAGTGAGTGTCGATGAGTAAAGCAAGCGTACGAAAATTTAGGTTAATATGTCTGAAGCAATATTAATTGGAGATTTAATTTAATAAATTACCCCCTTAGTAATCTTTAGAGTTAAATTTAATGTTAGTGATAAAGTGTTGTCGCTTAGTATATTTAAATGTATAACTAGCGCAGACATCACACGCATGGTTACAAATAATTACTGTCGCCACAGTGTTAATATTACGAACATTTTTGTGACGAGTCAGTTTCATATAGCGTAAAGATACGACGCCGCATGTGTCACATGACATAACTTGCATATATATGTGTGTGGTGATTCTCTCTCGCTCTCTCGCGCTCTCTCTCTCACTCTCTCTCCCTCCCCTCTCTCTCTCTCTCTCTCTCTTTATGTGTGTTTGTAGACAGAGGAGATAGATAGATAGATAGATAGATAGATAGATAGATAGATAGATAGATAGATAGATAGATAGGTAGGTAGGTAGGTAGATAGTAACGTAGGTAAGGAGATAAAGAGAGGAGGGGGAGAGGGAGAGACAGACAGACAGACAGATACATACATACATACATACATACATACATACATACATACATACATACATACATAGACAGACAGACAGACAGACAGACAGACAGACGGACAGACGGATGGATGGGTAGACGATAGATAGATAGATAGATAGATAGATAGATAGATAGATAGATAGATGTATTATTTAATATCATATGGGTAGTAAGTTTATATCGTACTTTCCAAAGGCCTTCTACGGGTATTGGCTACCATATGTTATGATACGCAGGAATTCTCCTTTTACTGGATATACATATGGAAATCCGTTGATATCCATAGAATCCATACAAACGAATTTCTCCAAGTTGAAAGGAAGAATACACAAAAAAACATTTTGAATTAGCCAGACCATACAGGAGAGTTTAAATGTAGTTATAAAAATATGTCCTTCTGTTGAAATGTAATTTCAGTAAATTTCTATATCTTTGTGCAGCTGAGGATTGCTCTGCATTTTACATTTGATGTAATCTTCACATTGCTTAAATAAATAGAGTCGCATGAAACGATCGTATTGCATTAACTTTGGATATCCTTGTTGCTTATTTTGATTATATATATATATATGCCAGACACAAAACAGAAGCCATAAACACGC
>NC_142933.1:108064954-108067454 GCF_046866305.1 Octopus bimaculoides
ATATATATGAATGCGTGCGTGTGTGTGTGTGTGTGTGTGTGTGTGTGTGTGTGTGTGTGTGTGTGTGTGTGTACAGTTTCTGTGTCTATGTTTGTCCCGCCAGCATCGTTTGACAACCATTGCTGTTGTGTTTATGTCCCGGTAACTTAGCGGTTCGGCTTAGAAGACCGATAGAATAAGTACTAGGCTTACAAAGAATAAGTTCCGGGGTCGAGTTGCTCGACTAAAAGGTGGTGCTCCAGCATGGCTGCAGTCGGGTGGCTGAAGCAAATAAAAGAATAAATAATAATAATAATGATAATAATCCTTTCTTCAATAAGGGCTGAAATGTTTGGTGGGTGCGGGGACTAGTCGATTATATCGACCCCAGTGTTCCACTGGTACTTAATTTACCGACTCCGAAAGGATGAAAGGCAAAGTTGACCTCGGCGGAATTTGAACTCAGAACGTTAAGACGAACGAAATGCCGCTAAGCATTTGGCCCGGCGTGCTAACGATTCTGCCAGCTCGCTGCCTTAGTAGTAGTAGTAGTAGTAGTAGTAGTTTCAAATTTTGCCACAAGGGCAAGCATAAGTCGATTACATCGACCCCAGTGTTTCACTGGTTCTTAGTTTATGAACTCCGAAAGCATGACAGGTAAAGTTGACCACCGCGGAATTTGAACTCAGAGCTTTGCGAAATACGCTAAGCGTTCCATTCAGCATGCTAACGATTCTGCCAGCTCGCCGTAATAATAATAATAATAATAATAATAATAATAATAATAATAATAATAATAATAATAATAATAATAATTCTTACCGTTTCGACATGAATAAATAGTTGTTTCCACAATAGTTATGACAGCGCCTCAAACAACAAACATAATACAGCAGAACAATAAAATGTTATACCAATAACAACAACAACATTTGTAGCAAAAACAACGACAACAAAATCGAAAATGTCCTCAATAATTCAGGGTTTTTTCTTTTGTTTTGTCTTGTTTTGTTTTGTTTTATTTTTTAGATTGGAGAAATATAAATTTGAAATCTGTAAATTATTTAAGCAAATTTCGCGAAAGAAATTCTGTTTAAAATGATAATTTTGAATTATTAAAAAGAAAATTTATTGATTTTATTTTCTGTAAATAATTCTCTAATTTCTGTTGAATTATTTAAATTAAAAGTCTGAAATTTATTGAAATCATTAAAATCCGTAATGTTTTGCTAATAATCCGAAATTCTGTTTTTATTAAATCAAACTCCAACATGGAGAAAACAAAACCAAAAAGAACAGAATCAAAACAGCTAGAACAACATTATGATGATGCTGTTGTTGCTGTTACTATTTTTAATTTAAATGTTGCTGTATTCTAATTGCATAGATGCAGGCAATCACGTAGTTTTGGGTTCAATCGCACAGCGTGGATCTTTGCGCGAGTATCTTCCACAACACCTCCTGACCGACACCAATGCCTCATGAGTTAATTCGACGAAAAGTGTGCGGAGGCCCGTCGTGTATGTAATATTTATATGTGTATGTGCGACATATATGTATTTATATTAATGCACAACTATATATACGTACATATATACACATGTTTGTATAAAATATATGTATTATAACAATTGCAGCGTGGAAGGTGTTTATGAACCATTCAAAAAACACACAAAAACCGTTAGATTCACTTCAACATTTAAATTTAATTTGTCAAAATATTTTTGTCGCATTGAAACCGCGACCTGTTCATTGACAAAATTTCGTGCTGCACCTCATTTTGTTAGTAAACAGGTCGCGGTTTCAATGCGACGAAAATATTTTGACACAAATTAAATTTAAATGTTAAAGTGAATCTAATGATTTTTGTGTGTTTTTTAAATGGCTTATAAACACCTTCCGCGTTGCAATTGTTTTTGTTTCACCACACGATCTCAGATCAAGTCACTTGCTATGCAAGTACACTTCCGTAATATGTATTATATCTACTACATATGTATGTGGGAAATTCTGTCTGTGGGTGTGTTTTCTGGAGCTGTTAGCTAACTCCTCCCACATCGTTTTATCGTTTTTGATGAAACTTGACATGATAGTAGAACTCATGTCTGGAAACCTCATGGCATACACAGATTGTTGAAAAAGTCGATAATAGGGCTCCTGGAAGGGATCATTATATATATATCTAATATATTTCATTCTAACATCAAGAGAAATAACCCATTCGAACAAAATTTTAACAGCCAAGGGAAATAACCCATTCATTTTTCTAAATCATTTGGTATAAATCAAATCGAGTATGTTTATTTCTTCGTATTTGAACTGTTAGAGTTATTTGCGCAGTTTATCCAGTACAACCCTTAAACAAGTACATAGTAATTTCCTAAGCAATAGATCCACTTATTTCGGTTAGTGACTGATTCATGAATATACCAACACTAGCGCCGCTGAGGTAATATTCTCTGGGACTGCACAAAAGCCCTGTCAGAGTTATTTACTTTGAATTGTTATTGTCTCATATCTG
>NC_142933.1:108072454-108087454 GCF_046866305.1 Octopus bimaculoides
GAGATACAGAACTGGCGCGATTTGCATTCCATGGTTCCACTGGGCATCAAAAAACGAGTTGATTTTTAGTTTGTTAAATAAGCAGTAATCAATTTAGAAACAATGAATGACCAGTTTGTCTTTCATATATTTACTTGCTTCAATCAATGGACTGTGGCCATGCTGGGGCATCACCTTAAATAGCTGTAGTCAAAGAAATAGATCCTTATTTTTAAAGTCTGGTTCTTATTCTATCGGTTCTGTTGTCGAACTGCTAGGTTACGAGGACATAAACACACCAACGCCAGTTATCAAAGAGACACACACACATGTAAACATACATACATGTAAAACTTTCAAGAAGTTTATCATTTGAATATATATATGAGCATGTCTAGATAAACATCTATATGCATGAGAATACATACATAAAACATACAAATCTGCACATATACATACATACATACATACATACATACATACATACATACATACATACATACATACATACGTACGTACATACATACATGCATACAAAAATACCCTGTTGATGTTGAAATTCCAATGGAGCCTTGGATCCAGGTTAGAAATCGGTTCTTTCTCTCCTGATCGTCATCATCATCGTCGTTTAACGTCCGCTTTCCATGCTAGCATGGGTTGGACGATTAGACTGAGGACTGGTGAAACCAGATGGCTACACCAGGCTCCAATCTGATTTGACAGAGTTTCTACAGCTGGATGCTGTTCCTAACGCCAACCACTCAGAGAGTGTAGTGGGTGCTTTTACGTGTCACCGGCACGAAGGCCAGTCAGGCGGTACTGGCAACGGCCATGCTCAAAATGGTGTATTTTATGTGCCACCCGCACAAGAGCCAGTCCAGGGGCAATGGCAACGATCTCGCTCGAAAGCGCTTACACATGCCACGGGCACAAGTGCCAGAAAGGCGACGCTGGGCACAGGTGCCGTCCCGATTTTGCTTGCCCCAATAAGTCTTCGCAAGCTGAGTTTCGTGTCCAATGAAGGAGACGACGTTGGAATGGGTGTCAGTCGTCGAATTGGCAAGAAATGCTGAAATAAACTGAATAATGGCATACATACATATATACACACATACATAAAGAGAAGCTTCAACACAATTTCTGGGTCACAGTGGAAGGCATTAGACCAAGGTGCCATCCCGTGGGACTGAACATGAAACCACGTAGTTTCAAAGCGAACTTTTTAAGCACACAGCAACTTCAAACATGATCGGATATGATAATCCCTTAATGAGTTTGAAGTCAATATGACATGGAGATAGAATATTCTTTCCTACACTAGGCACAAGGCCCGAAATTTTGGGGGAGGGGGCCAGGCGATTAAATCGACCCCAGAACGCAACTGGTACTTAACTTATCGAACCCGAAAGGATGAAAGGCAAAGTCGACCTCGACGGAAATTGAACTCAGAACGTAAAACCAGATGAAATACCGCTAAGCATTTCGCTCGGCGTGCTAACGTTTCTGCCAGCTCGCCGCCTTATGGAGATAAAATATTAATTCATTCCTATTTCACGAAGTATAATAAATTTGAAAATACTTTTGTCAGTAGTGGAATTGGAAGACCTAGAGGTCGTACTGCCAATGCACCAATGAATGAGAAATTTTGCATCTTGATGGCTCTGAGCAACTTCTTGAATTAAAAGAGGGAACAATTTTCAAAGTGTTGTCACCAAAAGCAATTTATTTAAAACCGTTGACCTTCTTTAACTGTAACGTAATAGACAGAACCACTTTGAAATCCTTCGATATTTTTTAGAATCCCTTTGAACGTCTGTAATTACTTGCTGTGTTTATCTAACGTCCTTCTGAATTCGAATGTAGTATGAAAAGCTTTCTAGGAGCGAAGGTTTTACTAAATTTCGCAAAGGACTGAAAATTAGTAGTTAGCTGCTGTATCTCCTTTTTTATTTTTTTTTTTTGTCATGCTGAGAAAAGAAAGCATTTGACTTTTGTTTTTTTTTGTTTTTTTTGTTTTTTGTTTTTTCACTAATCTTATGAACCTACCCCTACTTCATTTTATTTCATTGCAAATATTTATTGCAATACAAATTCTCCATAAAGTAATTCTACGCACCATTTTCATCTTAACCATTCTCCCTTCTCCTCAATAATCAGTATTTCCTTATTTTACCGGGATCTTTTTATTTCTCCATCTGTAGTCTAATATTTTTCATCTCTAAACGCTTTTTCCCCATTTCCGTTTGCTTCCATTTTTCCTAGTATTTTTCACCCTTCCCTATTTTTTCAATGCACTTCTCTTCCTTCCCTCCCTCCCCCCTCTCTCTCTCTCTCTTATTCTCTCCCCTTCACTCTCTCTTCTTTCCTTACGCACCTAACTTTACACTGGCTTACACAAAACATGATATATTTCAAGTATTTCATGTCAAAAATTAACTCCTCTCTCGAGTCTTGGGACTCACCATGCCGCTTACACGGTTTTCATGACATATAAGTGAAGTAGCCGAGATCACAACTTTTTCCCTGGAAGTGGAGCAACACCAAATGAATACAATGTACCCCACGATCTGGTAATGAAAACCAAACTCCTGCAATAGTGAATGTAACATCCTAGCCACCAGACCAAGCGCCTTCCCTATTTGATGTTACCCCTTCTCCTCTTTTTAGAAATATGATATCTTTCTAGGACCCCAGAGTCCTCTGTAACAAACAATCCTTCAGCTTCTACTACATTCTGTTTCTTTCTCATTAGATTCACTCAATTCTATGATAAAAACACACAGCTTTCTGTCCTCTTTATTACTCTTTGGCACCACATAGCCACTCTGCATGAAACTGTTGCGTCAGTTATCATACATCGAAATACAATGTCTTTTAACTTGTCTCTACAACTTGCCAATCCGATATTTTATTAAAATTTAAGAAACTCAGTGTTTATAAGCCACGTTGTGACCAAATAATTATAAATCAACCAGTAATTTAAGATAACATAATTTGTTTCGTAAAGTGACACCACAAACATCGAAAGCGACGATGAAAATATCTATTTTAATGTTTGTGTGTACATACATACATACATACATACACACATACATACATACATGGAACTGTTAAAATCTGTAAAACTTTCCAGAAGTTTATCATTTAAATATATATGAACATGACTAGATATGCAACTATATGCATGAGAATACATACATAAAACATACAAATCTGCACATACATACAAACATACATACATACAAACAAACGAAAATACTGTTGTTTATGTTGAAATCTCAATGAATGAGCCTTGGATCTAGGTTAGAAACCGGTTCTTTCTCTATTGGCAAGAAATTTTGAAATAAATCGGAACAATGATATACATACATACATACATACATACATACATACATACATACGTACGTACGTACATACAAACATACATACATACATACATACATACATACATACATACATACGTACGTACGTACAAACATACATACATACATACATACATACATACATACATACATACATACATACATACATACATACATGCACACATACCAACGAACTCGCACATTACAAATACAATCTGTCAGTGGAACAATAAAAATATGGAAGACACTTCTCAAGTTTATAATGTGGCACTGTTTTCGTTATCTACATTCCAAAGTTGGAGCTTTGCATCTTTGCTGGAAAGCAGCTTTTTCTTCAGGGAAAAAATTCAAATAATGAAAAACAGAAAAGAACATACATAATACATACATGCATACATACATACATACATAGATACATACATACATGCATACATACATACATACATACATACATACATACATACATGTATCTTGTCAGATGCAAGGCGTCTCACATTCAACTTGATTGTTCTGATTTCCTTTCAACCTTGCATATGACTTCACATGTCGCCATGCAACAATCGCTATAGGACTTCATAGAATACAAAAAGGACCAAGAAATGAAATGATAGGTGAAGCTTCTGTTCGTCGTTGGAATTAAGTGACAAAAGCTGGTGCAACACTTTTGTTACTCTCTTCCTTGACATAGAAGCATCGCATTGTTGATGGGTAACTGTTTTGACTTCAAGTTTTATTTCAAAATATCTTTCTCCTAGAAGAGTTGTCTTGCCCACGAATTTTTGCGAAAAATAACGGAAGCCTCTTCTACCTCTGGAAAGTATATTTAATCCAAACATGGGAACTTGGCAGGTACTGCTGCTCCAGGTCAGAACGGACCTGGGAGTAATGGTAATTAAAGGTTTGTCCTCAAAGCGCTGCCATGTGGTTTCAGTCTCAGTGGAACTGAGAGTGAAGGACTAGTCGATGAAAGACAGAACCTTTCTAATTGATAGTCTTTTATCTTTTACTTGTTTCAATGATAAGATTGCACCCATGCTGGGCACTGCCTCGACATGAAGGATGAGTCATCAGCGGCACGCGGATGTAGATCTTGACAGACATCGACGCGATGTTCTTTCTGTTCAGTGCTCAGGAAACGGGGGAGAAACTTGGCAAAGATACGCTACATGTTCAATACAGATGTTCGGCCGACACTTCGTTCTGAAATATATGTATAGGATTTGCAACTAAGTTCCCGCCGTTTTTTAAATTTAATTTTTTTTTAAGGTTTAATAAAAAAAAAATGACAACTAATTAATCAATAATGTATTCACCCTTGTTATTTACAACTTCTTCCCAATGTTCAACAAGATATTCAATAACTCGTTGGTAGAAATCACCCGATTTCGACTCGAAAAATTGATCCAAATAAGCTCTCAATTCTGCATCAGTAATGAACGAAACTCCGCGCATAGCATTTGAAAGAGATCAAAAGAGGTGGACATCCGTTGGTGCCAAATCAGGAGAGTACGGTGGGTGTTGCAGCACTTCCTAGCCACGCGTTTGAATGGCTTACTTGGCCATATTGGAGATATGAGGGAAGTACGTGCCTTATTATCCAGTGCTTCTCAGCCTCGTTTTGAAACCGTGACTGCCTTATTGAAACGTCTGACGGACCAGTTACATTATACGCCTTTGAAATGTTTAGAAACGGAAATCTATATTATGTTGTTAATACAAACATATACATATACAAACATATATATATGCATAGATAGATAGATAGCTAGCTAGATAGATAGATAGATAGATAGATAGATAGATAGATAGATAGATAGATAGATAGACAGACGTCTATATTGATATATGTATATATATGTGTGTGTGATTTATAAGTGCGTATGTAATACACGCATGCACATAATATATATATATATATATATATATATATATATATATATATATTATCTAAAATAGATATATATATATATATATTATCTAAAATAAATATATATATATATATATATATATATATTATATAATGTATATATATAATATGTCGTAACGAGACTAAATGTGTATGTTTTTTTTTTAATTCGTGTTTAAAATAATGTATATATTAACATTATTCTTTTCGTTCTCTCCTTTGTTTACTTTCTCTTTCTCATCATTATCATCATCGCCACCACCACCACCACCACCACCACTATCGTCACCATCATCATCACCATCATCATCGTCGTCGTCATCATCAGCTTCATGAGCATCACTTTCATCATAGCCGTCGTCGTTGACGTAGCCATCAGCACCACCACCACCACCACCACCACCATCAGCACCCCATATTTACCTATGCTATCGAAATGAATATTAAAATTATAACAACACTAGACTAAAGTAAACATCATCAACAACAACAACAACAACAACAACAACAACAACAACAACAACAGCAACAACAACCATCGGCAACAATACCAACAAGAACAAATTATATTTCCGGAGCCTAACATATCGCTTTCTAATTGTCTCTAGGTAATGATGCATAAACAATATAACTGAACATGATGTAATTTTAATATCCACCATATTTAAACATGGCGCCCACACACCTAAAATATATAGACACAAGAAATAATAAGAGAAGCCGCAGCAAAAATTCTCAATTATATTAATGTATATAATATAAAGAAGTTTACATAGACATAAGGACTTAATTATAGGCAGGAGTTATAGTCGATTAAATTGCCTTCGAAGTATTACTGGTATTTTTTTTTTCTCGTTGTTGAAGTTAAACAAAGGTAATGAAAGACAAATGGCCGGTCTGCCAGATGCAAGACTCGGTACAAAGCAAAAAGCTATTTCGGTTTTATGCATTGTTTCCTTCGTCCTACTTCACCCTTATCCATCTTCTTCTTCTTCTTCTTCTTCTTCTTCTTCTTCTTCTTCTTCTTCTTCTTCTTCTTCTTCTTCTTCTTCTTCTTCTTCTTCTTCTTCTTCTTCTTCATCCTCATCATCATCATCCTCATCATCATCCTCATTATCATCATCATCTCTTTCTTTTTCCTCTCTCTTTCTCTTTCCCTCCTTCTCCCCCCTCTCTCTCTCTCTCTCTCTATATATATATATATATATATATATATATATATATATATATATAAAATTAATTAGTGAGAGTAGAAATTGAAATTAATCAATTAAAACCAGTGGTCTAGCATATTAAAAAATCCGAGGAATAAAATTATATTACATACAAAAATAAGAGGAATGACCAGCAAATGTGGATCCCTATATGCTAGAAATAGATGCCGAATCATCTAACCACGAAAGAAATATGTTCTCAGTAAAAAATGTGTCTGCTGTGTCGCTAAATTTTTTACTGAGAACATATTTCTTTCGTGGTTAGATGATTCGGCATATATTTCTAGCATATAGGGATCCACATTTGCTGGTCATTCCTCTTATTTTTGTATATATATATATAATTATGTGTATTTCTTCTATCTTAATGAATAAGAATTCTTCGGATAGAATAAATGGGTTAATAGAAACCAATGTAGCAAAGAACACAAAATAACTGTGGTTTAATATATATATATATGTATATATATTCCCCTTTCACTCTCACCCTGTGTTAATGTGCGTGTATATTCGCACGTGCAGGTATATGTGTATATCATTATCAATGTATACACACACACACACACACACACACACACACATACATATATTAATATATAAATATATATATATATATATATATATATATATATATATATATATATATATATATATATATATATATATATATATATATATATATATATATATATATATATATTACGATCAATGGGTGTTTATAATATTTTCGACTCATAAGTGCAAGGGATTCTGGGACAGCCAGTGATTGGCCATTGCTATGTCGCGTCAGTCAGAAGCACCTACGGATAGCGATTTATAGAAGTAGATTTCATATCTGAACACATAAACGCAAAGGGAAATTTTGAGTATTCATTGAGAACTAAAAACAAATGATGGTAACAAATGTACGATTGTTCTGGATATCTAACGTCGGCATTGAGAATCTTAAAAAGGTTGTGAAGACTTGATAAGGTATGCATAACGAACATAATGATGGTAATATTGGGGCTTGAATTCCTAACATGCGATTCATTCGTCAAGTTTCTAACATCTTCCAAAGAAAATAGCAAGTTCTGAGACAGTGTCTTAATTGAGTCTCTGTAGGATGGCACAAAAGCTGAAGCAAATTTGTGACGTTATGAGAAGTTACGGAAACACCATTTGGAAGCAGAACAAGTAGCTTAGTTACCTTTGTCAGGTGTGTGTCGAATGTCACAATTTCTAAAACTTAAATTCCATCCACCTTAGAAGAACATTTCGTTTTTCATTTTCTCTCTGCTTTTGTCACTAATTGTGAATGATATCGCTTTTTGATCAATATGTAATGTGGAATAGCCTCCTAGCAAAAAGATTCGCCATTTCATTTTCTATATCGCTTTGTATGGTAGCCATCATCTCCTTTTCATTTGACAAGAGATTCTATTCAAAACAGCAAAGAATACTGAAGAAGTAAAGCGACAGGTTTATTATACAATGAAAGGACAGCTGAGATTGTACTTGCAGAAGTGTTCGATTGGACATGTGGATGAATTTCAAATAAGACAGATGAAAGAAAGAAAGGGAGAGAAAGAGAGAGAATACTAAGTATTAAAGTGTCAATAAGATATAGGTGTCATTTTTCAATGGAAGAGAAGGATGTATTCTTTAGCGGTTCTATTAGATCCAAGAAAGGAGACACCTATTTAGAACAATAAAGAAACAAACCCAGTAACAGTTTATAGCATTGCTAGGTGACCAGTAATGAAGGGGGTAATTATTTTCTGGGTAACAGATGCCTATTTGACGGACAAGACCGTCATCGTTACTTAACGTAATGTTTAGTGTTTTAATGGCTAAAATAAATTTGGCCAAGATCTCATCATGATTCTCGATAGCTTAACATTGATAATCATCACATCGATGACATAGGTGCTCGCTCCTTTGATGTGATTATCGATCACCTTGCCATCCGTCATCAACCTTTAGAAATCACTTACAGTATTAGTTACTCCAAAGAGTAATCTCGTAAATTGATATTTACGTGCGTCAGCTTCAAAAGGACGGTATCCCTTTATTCCTTATCTTCTATGAAGACTGGGATCTGATGGTGAATGACTGCTTTTAAATCCAGTCGGCTGCAGAATTTATTTTAGGAAACCACTTCTATGTATGTACGTATGCATGAATAAATGAATTGATGTATGTAAGCACGAATGTATGTACAAACACCTTCCTATTTACATATATATGAGTGTATGCAGTAGTAGTAGTAGTAGTAGTAGTAGTAGTAGTAGTAGTAGTAGTAGTAGTAGTAGTAGTAGTAGTAGTAGTAGTAGTTATACATATACATAATATTACAGTGTATAATACGTGAGTATGCATATCTATGTATCTCCGTACATACACACGCATATGTATGTATGTATGTATGTATGTATGTATGTATGTCTCTTCTATTTTTTAATTATCATAAACCTCCCACTGAGGAGGGAGCCGGTTTCCAACAAAGAGACAAGGCTCCATCTTTGGGATGTAGTTACAGACGAATTCACATTTGGAACTTGAGAAAAGTCTTGCATATTTTTACTGTTCCATCACAGATTGCACTTGTAATGCGCGAGTCAGCCGGTCGATTTCTCTTTCTGAAAATCCCAGTTTATCTAGAGCTCCAATTATTATTGATATGAATATGAATTCATAGTCTGGATATAGAAGCTGGAGGTTTCGAAAGCAGTTGTCCATAGATATCCTCTTTTTCTTTGATTTTCAAAGAAATATTTATATCTGCAGGGCAGCTGACCTATATGATGGTACATACCTTTTCCCTTCTGTCCCAAACAACAATATCCGACCTGTTATGTTTACATTTGACAGAGGTTTTGATTAGAATATTCCATCAGTATTCCTTGAGTTGGTGTTTATGAACATTTATAGATAGAAGGCCTTACAGCTCTTTCCAGGATATTTATTATATTCCTTCATCGGAGACGGTGTGAGAAAATGATTAAGCAATAGTTAATTTAGATAAGATACGAAGTAGAGAGTGAAATGGAGGAATGAAAATATATGTGATTTACGCAGGGATATTGCATTTGTAGATCTATTATTTAGGCAGAATGGTATATATATATAAGATTTCAATACCGTGTGAGTAAAATCCAATAGTATCTGAAATTGGTCATTCCAAGTATAGAGTTTGTACACAGTGCTATTGAATTGAGGGTTTTATTTAAAGTGACCTAAAAGTAGAGAATGTATTTGTAAGGTCAAATCGAAAACAGGAAGAGAGGAATAAAGAAAAGAGAAAAAAGAGAAGAAAAAGAAAAACAGGAAGAAAGGAATAAAGAAAAGATAGAAAAAAGAAAAAACAAGGAGAGAGGTAATAAGGGAAAGTGTACCAGTTAGTGGTCAGTCAAGATAATTTGAAAGTAGGAATGGGGAGATGAGGGTGATAGATGAGGGTATACATAATTCGCATACATACATTCGCACATACACACATACATGTTCCTAAACTTGGAAAATGGGTGCCTCAAGAATTGTCCGAAAGCAACCAAAATCCCGAGTTGACATCTGCTCTTCTCTCCATTCTCGCGAACTCATTTCACCCTTTTTGCATAGACTTGTAACTGGTGACGAAAATTGGATCTTCTATCGAAATGTTAAACGTCGTAAACAGTGGCTTGGTAAAAAGGAAAAAGCTCAACCACAACCGAGAAAGGAATTTCATGGGAAAAAGGTTCTTCGCTCTGTCTGGTGGGATTGCAAAGGAGTAATTCACTTTCAATTGTTACCACTTAATGCAACAATCAATGCTCAAGTCTACTGTCAGCAATTAGAGCTTTTGAACCAAACTTTGAAGAAAAAAAGGACTCGCTTTAGTGAATCGAGGAGTGATGTTTCATCAGGACAATGCGCAACCCCACACTGCAAAGAAGACTGAAGAGGTTGGTTGGGAAAAAATTCCTCATCTACCTTATTCTCCCGACCTTGCTCCTTCAAACTACCATTTGTTTCGTAGTTTACAGAATCGTTTGGGGGACATAACTTTCGCAAGCCAGGAGGAGGTCTAAACTGACATTTCAGAGTTCTTCGCTTTGAAACCAAAAGAATTTTTCATTGATGGGATTAAAAAGCTTGTAAAAAGATGAAAGTCATAGATAATCAGGGAAAGTACATTGATGATTAGATTTTAATTAAATATAACATTTGATCACTTGTTTACTTTATTCGAAATTTGGGCAGAACTTATGGGCTCACCTGCTATATATAAGAGTGTGTATATCTTATATTATATTACATTATGTATGTTTTGTATGTATGTATGTATGTCGATAAAATAAATACTTGGCTTCATATGATCCTTTATATGCTTGAAAGTGATGCCCCAGCATGGCCGTACACCACTGAATGAAAGCAAGCAGAAGCAAATAAATAAATAAAAATTATGATTAAATTTGCTTTCAATTTTTTTTCTTTTAGCTGACTTCAATTTATCTTACATAAAATCTTTCTTGTTTTTATAACTTTAACTTTATAACGTTGAAACTTTTAGTCGCACAGAGGTTATTAAAATCACATATATTGCCTGTGTAGGAAGATTTTGAAATTCAATTTACGTAGAACAAAATTTAGAAACTAAATAACGAAATAAATAAATAAATGAATAAATTGGTTTATATTCCAGGATATAGGATAGATATTAATATTATCCTTTTTATCAGACGGAGAATCTTTTCTTTAAGAAGCGAGGGTGATGTAGAAAATTGATTTCATCGAAGAGTATATACTATTGCGGTTTATCTTCCAGCTTTTTCACAGTTATGAATATTCTTACGCATATATATGCATATATATATACATATGTATGTATGTATGTATGTATGTATGTATGTATGTATGTATGTATGCACGTTTGTGTGGATGTGTGTGTGTGCGTGTGGTGTGTGGGTTTATATGCATATATAACTAGAGCATATACACAGAGATTAGAATTGCAACCAAAGCTGCGATCATACGCTAAATAAATATATTTTTAACCTCGTTGTGATCGTAACATTGGTTACAGATTTTAATATATTATACTTATGCACACACATATACACAAATATACAAACACACAAACACACACATACACACGCACACACACATATATATGTTTGTATGTGAATATATATATTTATTTATTTATTTATATACTTATATACATACAGGTATATAACTAGACATATATTTATTACATACATATATATACATATATATATATATATATATGTATATATATATATATATATATATATATATATATATGTATATATATATATATAGATAGACATTGATATATATATATATATATATGTGTATATATATATATATATATATATATATATATATATATATATATATATATATATATATATATATATGCATATATATAAATATAAATATACACACACATATATATATGCATATATATCTACATGTATATATGCATATATATAAATACATATGTATATATATATTGTTTTTTATAATCTGTTCTAGAACAATCCGGGAAAATATCATTTTCACTTGTATATAAACGTAATCCCTTTGATTTGAAACCTGTTTAATGAGTGCCAAGCCAGGAAATCTTGGCAGTTCAATCTCTCTGTAACTTCTGCCGATTATACACACACACACACACACACACACACACACACACACACACATATATATATATATATATATATATATATATATATATATATATATATATATATATATATATATATATATATATATACATAACAGAAGCGGTAGAGGCGGTAAATGGAATATACAGGAAAATTTATTTATCACAACGATCGTTTCGACACATCTTGCATCGTTCCCTCGAGAGAGAGAGCGATGCAGGACTTGCCGAAAAGTTCAATGTGATCAATAAAGTTTCCCGTATATTCTATTTTCCGCCTCTATCGTTTCTGATATACCCAACGTACACTAAGGAAATTTTTTATGTAAATCTAGCAACGAATCACCGTGGATGACGCCAGGTAGCCATTGGCAGCGACCGTGCTTAATAGTATGCTTTATCGGCTTACTATTAAGAACGTACCCAACACGTAAATTTTCAATTTCTAATTTTAATCTGTATATGTGTGTGTGTGTGTGTGTGTGTGTGTGTGTGTGTGTGTGTGTGTGTGGTGTGTGTGTGTGTGCGTGTGTGTGTGTGTGTGTGCGCGCGTGTGTGTGTCTGTGTCTGTGTCTGTGTGTGCCATAACGGTTAGAAACAGGAGTTAAAACCCTCATTTAAACCACCAATAACTGACAAATACGACAGAAAATGAATAGTAGTTGGGAGAACGGGTTAAAGAATTTCTACCATACCTATATAGCCCAATGCTATATGTTTTGGTACTTGGATATACTTGGATCATGATTTCTGACGAAAAGCCTTACATTCATCAGCAAGTCTTACCAATTGAAAAATTTTCAACTCGTGACGTTGAAGTCTGCCGGCATTCTGAATTGTCTTGCGCCAAAATCATAACAGCTTCAATGTAAATATATTAATAAGGAGTAAATATTCAGAAGTGAATACCTATATTGATATTATTATTGTTATTATTATCTGACAATAACAACAATAGTAAAAGTGGTTACTGGCCTAAAATAGCATTGTATAGCTATAGAATTAAGATTTATATCAATCATAAGGGTGCACAAGACGCCTATCCGCTAGAAAGAGGAGTTAAAATCCTCACTTAAACCACCCATAACACTGATCGATTTTTCAGTGTTATTTTTCAGTGCATGGCTTAGAGGTTAGGGTGTTGCACACACGATTGCGAGATCGTGGGTTCGATTCCCAGACATGGCGTTGCGTTGTGTTCTTGAACAAAGCACTTCTTTCATGTTGCTTCTACGATCATTTCGATATCTGAGATGTGGCACACGGTGCACCTGCACAGATAATGTTGATTGGATGGCGGGAGTGAACTTATGTGAACACAAACATTTGATCCACTATAAACAAATCATCTGTGTGGTCGCTCGACAAGAAATTGCCGAACCCTCGGACGTCGTCTAACGACGGAAGAGTCCTTGATATGTATATTTATAACAAAAAACAAAAGAGAAGAAAAAAAGAAGGGAAAAAAAGGAAGCTGCACGTATAATACATATGGCTTAGAAGCAGCGCTACGGATGTACCAGCACACACGGGATTGAGACATGACCAACCTCAGGCACTCCTCATGAGGAATTCCAGGAGGAGCTTCGTGAGACCACTGCTGAAACACTTCCGGGAAAAAAAGGCGTTGGAAAACCGATTATAGCAGCGACTCCATCTAAGAATATCTGAAGAAGGAATTTTATTCCGAAATGTTAAAATCAGACTATGGATGACTAAATTACAACAGGTATATAGCCCATTGTTTGTATCTATAGTGCATTGTTATACCGTTCAAAACATTTTATTCTTTATATATATATATACATACATATATATATATATATATGTGTGTGTGTGTGTGTGTGTGTGTGTGTGTGTGTGTGTGTGTGTGTGTGTGTGTGTGTGTGTGTACACAGAGTTCTTCTATTTTGTGAGCTAATTAAGGTAATGACTCATTAACAACTTTAAAATAATTTCGTAATTTCTATACAAAGTAATGAAGTATTTTCTCTCATATACACACACACACAAACGTTGGCGTGTGTGTGTGTGTGTATGCATGTGGGGGGGGGGGTATGTGCGCATGTGTGAGAGAGTGTGTGTGCGTATGTGTGTGTGTATGTATGTGCGTTCGGGGGGGGGGGGAGTGTGTGTGCGTGTATGTGTGTGCGTATGTGTGTGAGTGTGTAAGTGAGAGAGTGTATGTGTATGTGCGCATGTGTGTGTGAGAGAGAAAAAGAGAGAATGTGTGTGTGCGTGTGTATGTGCACGTGTGTCTGTGTGTGAGAGAGAGAGAGAAGGAAAGGGAGAGGGAGAGAGAGAGAAAGAGCGCAGTGACGAGGAAGAAAGGTCAAGTTGGTGCTTTTTCTTGATATACTTAAAAAGCATTTCAGTGTTATCGCCTTGTCGTCATTCATGAACGAAAATGACGTTATTTGTACCACGCTTTCGCTAATTATTTTCGAGTGCCGCGTGTGCCAGTCCCGTTACCCCTAAACCAGCGTCACAAATTGACGGATAGATAGAACAGCACCAACACTTGGTTAGTATTCATTTGGCCGCTGAGTAGCTGGAAGTAAACCGAAAAGATAGGATTTCATCAAAGGCACACCTTGCCTGGTCTACAAATTGAAACCGCGAACTTACGGTCGTGCGTCGAACATCTCTAAGCACGAACTGGCCCTCCGTCGGTTACGACGACGAGTGTTCCAGTTGATCCGATCAACGGAACAGCCCACTCATGAAATTAACATGCAAGTGGTTGAGTTCTCCCACAGACGCGCGTACCCTTAACGCAGTTCTGAGGGAAATTCAGCATTACACAGAATGTCACAAGGCTGGTCCCTTGTGAATTACAGGTACTACTCATTTTTGCCAGCTCAGTGGATTGGAGCAACGTGAAAT
>NC_142933.1:108092454-108114954 GCF_046866305.1 Octopus bimaculoides
GAGCGGGATAGGCTACTTGACCTGAAGAAAATTCTAACTGGGCCCCACCTGCAAAGTCATGCGCTGGTTATCTTAATATGACATCACCATGTCATGCACATATGGTTGTGATGCATGTGCCTGGTGTACCCTTATCAGACGGGTAGTCATGATGGGTATATTGGGTTTTGTCTATTTGCACCCCAGTGTCACTTTGATGGCATGCACTGCTCTCTCACTCAATAATAATAATATGAAGAAGAAGAAGAAGAAGAAGAAGAAGAAGAAGAAGAAGAAGAAGAAGAAGAAGAAGAAGAAGAAGAAGAAGAAGAAGAAGAAGAAGAAGAAGACGAAGAAGAAGAAGATGATGATGATGATCATCATCATCATCATCATCATCATCATCATCATCATCATCATCGTCATCATCATCATCATCTTCTTTCGTGAAATATTGATAGATATTGTTTGTTTTGGCTAGTGTTGTGATAGTGGGAAGTTATAGAAAGAAAGGAAATGAGGGGCGTTGATTGGTTGAGGGGATGGATTGGATGAGTAGACAGAATAGATGAGAGAAAGAATGAAACCTGGAACATAATGCGCATGTATAGTTGTGTACATTCATATATGCGCGTATATATATATATATATATATATATATATACGTGTGTATGTGTATGTGTGTGTATGTATGTATATATGTATGCATATATACATATATGTATTATATGTATATCTATATATATGTATATATTATATGTATATATACATATATATTATGTATATATGCTTATATATGTGTATATGTGTATATATATATATGCTTATATATGTGCGTGTGTGTGCATGTGTGTGTATATGTGTATATGTGTATATGTATGTATATATATGTGTGTGTGTGTGTGTGTGTGTGTGTGTGTACTGTATGTATGTGTGTGTGTGTGTGGATGTATGTGTTTGAGTGAGGCGTATGACTGAGGAAGGAAGAATCGAAGAGTGTGAAATGAAGAGTGGTGGATAAAGACATGAGAGGAATATAGAATTATAGACACGAGGAAGGAAAGAAACGAAGACGGGAAGAATATCAAGAACAATGTGGAAGAATAAAGAAATGGCGAAGGTGTGATAAATGGACCAGAATCTGAAATGTATCCGTTAAAAAAGAAGAACGAAATAGAAATGAAAAACCACATGCAAAACTATTAAAAGGAGGTACAGTGGGAGGAGGGAAGAGAGAAAGAAAAAGGGAGAGCGAGAGAGAAACAGAGAGAGAGAGAGAGAGAGAGGCAAAGAGAGAGAGAGAAAGAGAGAGAGAAATGCAAAGATCGAGAGGGAGATTACAGTGAGGGATGGAGGAAGATGAGAGGTTATATCTCATATGAGATGTTTGTTGAAAGAGAAAAATGAAATGATTGATGAACAAAATGGCGTCAACAATATCGTGGGGGTAAATGATACGGACACGATACACTGAATATGCAGATCTGATTCGTCTCCTTTTACATTGTCATCTAGCATTCTACTAAAGCAAACAAGCCATCTCTAACCATAAAGCAAGCATTTATCTTTGTTTTAAACATATAGCATAGGTTTCCGTACACACACACAGAAACACACACATGTATATATATATATATATATATATATATATATATATATACATACACACATATATATATATATTTCTTTATTGCCCACAAGATCTTATTGCCTCGTGGTGCGTCATTGATTTGGAATACTTCTCTTTTCGTCGGTTTTTGTAATGGCTGAAACGAAGGAACAGCGTGCTTCCGTGAAATTCTGTTTCCTACTGGGAAAAACGGCGGCCGAAACAGTCATCATGCTTCAATCAAATTACAAGGCCGCTGCCATGAGTAAAACACAAGTTCACGAGAAGTTTCCACGCTTAGGAATGGTCTCTTGTTGCTTGAAGACCAACCTCGTTCAGGGCGACCGTCGACCTCCCGAACGAATGAAAAACATCATGAAAATTCATGAACTGATCTTGGAAGACCGTCACCGAACAATTGAAAAACCTGTTGATATGATTGGTTTGTCCTGGAGTTCCTGCCAATTAAATTTGAGCGAGGAATTGCGAATTAAGAGTTGCAGAAAAATCTGTGCCTCGCTTGCTCACGGAAGATAAAAAGCAGTCACGACTTAATGAGTGTCTTGAAATGAAACGGTTATTCCAACGGTTATTCCAACCGCTAACTCTGCTTACTTTTATATATATATATATATATGCGAGTAAAAATAAATATGGAATATACAATAATATAATATACAATATATAATATAAAATAAAATAAAATAAAAATGGATGGCACCATGAAATAAAGTATTGAATGTAGATGAAATATTGAGTGTTCAATATATATATAAATATATATATATATATATATATATACCTACACACATATACATATACATACATACATTCATACATACATACATACATACATACATACATGCATACATACATACACGTGCACCAAACTCATTGAGAATGCACCAATCGGCTCGGTGCTGCTATAGTGAAAGATACTTGCCCTCAGTGCCACGCAAAAGGATCGAACCCGAAGTCATGTGGTTGCGTAGTAAACTTCTTAACCCAAGAGGCATACCTAAACTGTTTCCAAACAATAAATACAACACGAACTATTACGTAAAGAAGCTGTTAATAATATCTTCAGTTGTGATTTTAAGTGGACAAACAAACGTCTACTAGATCAGGGAAAATCTATTATCCGTCTTCGATAAGGAAAACGGTGTAGAATTACTTGGAATGTAAAATGTCGTAGCTGCGCATATTTCAACCGGAAACAATTATATCAGTAAAAGGGGGATGGGTTGCTTAAAATGACAGAAGCAGAATTCACAAACGTATATGTAGCTCCAGTCACAACATAAGAAAAGACATCGATAATTTGTAACATTTAGAGCCTTCACGTAACATAAACCACTGCCACCACAACGATGACGAGAGCCAAACAACGTCATAAGTAATAATGTTACAGGCGCAACGATTGTAGCTCGAGATAAGAAATAAACCAGCGATCGCCAGTGTAAATAGTAACTTAATACTCAGCTCACAACAATAACAAGTGATTCATGGCGAATTTTAAACTTGTTTAATAGATTATGGCTGAAGGTTTATCGTTTATTGCCAGATTCTTTTATAAACGTATTAATTTGATGTAATCAGTGATCAGTCATAGAGTTAACAAGAGCATAACATATTTGGGAGTTCCGAGTTTATGGCTGTTTAATGGACGAAGGTAATACGCAGTAGTTGGAAGTCAACAACAGTCTGGTGAGAGACAGACAAGCAGGCATACAGAAGGATTGCATAATTCAAATGAGTGTGTGTGTGTGTGTGTGTGTGTGTGTGTGTGTGTGTGTGTGTGTGTGTGTGTGTGTGTGTGTGTGTGTGTGCCTGTATATAACAGCAGGCGTGAATGTATGGCAAAAAGCTTCTTTCCCAACCACATGGTTCCTGATTCAGTCTCACTGTGTGGTACCTGATGCTAGTCCCTTCTACCCTAAGCCTCAGGCTAACCAAAGCTTTGTGAGGGGACTTGGCAGACGGAAATGTATGTATATATATAAATGTAGCAAACAAGCTGATGTAGACCAGAAGCACACTCATCAGTGGCTGCGGAACTCAGGGCTAAAAGCAGAGAGTGAAGGCTTTATCTTGGCTGCCCAAGATCAGATCTTATTGACCCGGTACTATCAAGCCAAGGTGATGGAAAAGAGACCGATAGAATAAGTACTAGGCTTATAAAGAATAAGTCCTGGGGTCGATTTGTTCGACTAAATGCAGTGCTCCAGCATGGCCGGCCGCAGTCAAATGACTGAAAGAAATAAAAGAATATATATATATATACACATGCACATACATATGAGTGTGTGCGATGTGTGTGTGTGTGACTTTGTGTCTGAGACTGTTCCCCACCACCGCTGACAACCGGAGACGACCAGAAATCGAACCGGTCTTCGAGTTTAGGTTTCGCACATTATGAGCTGATCTTCTCCCAGAAAGAAGTTCTGAGAACTAGGGTGTCCTGCGCTTAGTCAGAAGTCTCTCACTAGTTATTGGGTGGTCGATGACTCAACCCACTTCGTCTGTCCTTTCACATGTTCTGTTTTTCGTCCTACAGGATGACCAACGAAAAACCTTCTCCCTGCCACGCAGGTTTGGTAGCATTGCCGGTTTAATCGTCGACGGCTGGATCATGCGACACGTTGTACAGGATTAAATGCTATCAGTATCATTAAGAGTGACCTGACATACGTAAATACATACATATTTTATAGACCCCGAAAGGATGAAAGGCAAAGCGATATTGGCGGAATTTGAACTCAGATCGTGAAGAGAGATTAAATGCCGCTAGGCATTTTGCCCGGCGTGCTAACGATGGATCATTCCTGCCACATTGTCATGGCGTCGTTTGTTTTCGCATTGTGCCAATTTCGGGTATTCGCTAACGATGTGCCATACCTTTCACCCTTCTCACCATTACTATTATTATTATTATTATTATTATTATTATTATTATTATTATTATTATTATTATTATTATTATTTAAGGTGGTGGGCCTGCAGAATCGTTATTTTTTAAATACATATTTGCGTGTGTAAACTGGGAATGCATACAATGAGCTTCTCTACCCTAGGTGTACGGAAAACACTCGGCGAGAAATGGAAGAAAATTTGAAAAAAGAAGAAAAAAAACAATAATAATAATACAAGCGCCGAAAAAGCTAAGCGCATGAAAACCCGTGCTAAAACTGCTGCCTTAGATATTCTGACTGATAAATGGCAAGAAAAACATCTCAATGGCAAATACCCAAAGAGAGCGAATAATGCCGATGTTGACAAAGCCCTTACCCATCAATGGTCGATGGCTTCTGGCTTAAAATCAGAAACAGAAGGGTTTATCATAGCAGCCCAAGATCAATGCCTACCTACAAGGAACTACCAGGCCAACATATTAAAGAACGGCAGCTTCCCAACATGTGTATGTCAACAACAAAATGAAACCATTGATTATGTTGTCTCCATGTGAAGTCTTCTTGTGCCTACAGAGTATCTCAACGGACATGATAGAGCTGCACAATATATTCACTGGGTAATTTGCAAAAACCTGGACTTGCCCCATGATGGGAACAAAAACCACCTCAAGTGCTTGAAAATTATCACATCTCACTCCTTTGGAACTTCACCATTCAAACTGACAGAAAGATAGATGCAAATATGCCAGACATCATATTGAAAGACTTCAGACAAAAATCATGCCTCCTCATTGATATGACTGTCCCAATCGATATAAACGTATCTGTCAAGACCTACCAAAATCTGAGCAAGTAAAAAGATCTTGAAACAGAAATTAGCAAAATGTGGAACCTGAAGACTAAAACAATACCTGTTGTCATAGGTGCCCTGGCAATGATAGCAAAGGGGCTGATTGCTACCTAGCGCAGATACCAGGAAACCCCAAAATGGCAGAAATTCAAAAGATAGTGCTCATGGTAACTGCCCATATCCTACGTAAAATACTTTCTATGTAATCTCAAATTTTAAAACAAACACATAATTTTCTTATGGGTTCTTAAATATTCTCTAGAATAATACTATGTACAAAACCAAATATATGACACCCTAGGCATAACACCAACATGAACTTCTAACTTTTTGTCTCTTGAGGTCTCTGGGTGAAACTTGGAGCCAACTTGTACAAATACAAACCAAAAGTCAAACATAAAATTATAATAATGAAGATGATGATGGTGATTATAATAATAATAATAATAATAATAATAATAATAATAATAATAATAATAATAATAATAATAATAATAATAATAATAATAATAATAATAATAATTATAATTATAATTATAATTATAATAACAATAATAATTATTATTATAAATGCCCTGATGCAGTACCAAGCAGTGGCTCTCATGGTTTCTGATCTTAATTGATTGGAAGTGTTACCATGTACATTGTTTTGTCTTGGTGGATGGGCAAATATTCTGCTCAATACAAGAAATTTGATTGTAGGTTGCTTGACCTTTACCGGTTGAACATGTCCCTTAGTGGCTGGCGATATGTGCACCTCTGATCACGAGCAGAAGTAGTGGGGGAGCATCATAGCCATGTGTTGAGAGGAATTCTTTGTGGTTTGGGTAATTCACCTTTGAAAACAGGGGTGTTTCGTTTAACATCTTTAAACAACCCTTATTCAGGGAACTTTTGAGCGGGATGGACTACTCGACCTGAAGAAAATTCTAACTGGGCCCCACCTGCGAAGTCATGCGCTGTTTATCTTGATATGAGATCACTATGTCACGCACATATGGTTGTGATGCATGTACTTGGTGTACCCTTATCAAACGGGTAGTCATGATGGGCATACTGGACTTCGTATATTTGTACCCCAGTGTCTCTTTGATGGTATACACAGCTCTCTCACTCAATAATAATAATGATGATAATCCTTTTTACTATAAGCACAAGGCCAGGTAATTTGGTGGTGGGGACTGGTCGATTACATCGACCGCATGACTCAGCTAGTACTTAGTTTATCGACCCCGAAAGGATGAAAAGCAAAGTCGAGCTCGGCGGAATTTGAACTCAGATCGGAGCGAAGGGCGAAATACCGCTAAGCATTTCACCCGGCACGCCAACGATTCTGCCAGCTCGCCGCCTTAATAATAATAATAATAATAATAATAATAATAATAATAATAATAATAATAATAATAATAATAATAATAATAATAATAATAATAACAACAACAATAATAATAATAACAGCATGTAAACAATAACGTAATGAAATGTTTTGCGATAAAAGGAGCCTGGCCATGAGTAATAAGCAAACGTCTGTAGAATGATTTGTAATATCAAACAGAAGTATTCTCCTAAGGCAGTTGAACGGAAAATTACCGGACAGAGAATTAATAATTGAGTATTTATATCGGAAATTCCCAATTAACAAGGAAGCTGTAGTCAAACATATACTAAAGAGCACTGGAGCGTAACTGCGGCATGTAAAACTAGCCGATGTTACTAGTTAAGACCAGGTAATAAAATACAGACAAAAATAAACTATGATGAATAAATGTCATGTAACAATCATCGTATTATAGTCTATTGGTAGCGCAACACAGTCAGGCATTCCAAAAATATTACATTTGAAGGCTTTAAATTAGCCATTTATATATTTGATAAAATATAAGACGCCCATTTTTCCCGAAGACGTCTCATAAAAATTTCCCCGCGTCCTATAAGCGAAGTTGAGCCAACATTATACACTAGAGAAGGCGCGTTGCTTAGTGGGTAGGATGTTCGGCTCATGATCGTAAGGTTACGAGTTCGATTCACGGCGGTGGGTTGTACCTTTGAGCAAAACACTTTACTTTGCGTTGTTTCAGTCCACTCAGCTGGCAAAAGTGAATTGTATCTGTAACTCAAAGGGCCAGCCTTGTCACAATCTGTGTCACACTGAATCTTCCTGAGAACTATTTTGAGGGGTCGCATGTCTGTGGAATACTCAATAGAGTGGAGTGACAATAAAAAATTGTAGAAATTGAAAATGCCTGAGGGCTAAAATGCTGCTATATTTAACTACTAGAAAAATACTAAATTTTCGCTGAGATCAATGAAAAGTATTTATTCATCCAAGCCCCCTAAACTCCGAAAATGGGGGATTTTTGTAAACTTTTTACAATAGCGGAGTTCGGGGGTTTGAGGGAGTAAATGCCTTTGATTGATGTAAGTGAAAATTTAGCATTTTTTAGTAATGATATATAGAAAGATTTTAGGTCTTAGGCATTTTCAATTTCTACAATTTTGTTATTTTCACTCCACCCTAGATTACACAACCCATATCCCCCCACACACAGACATGTATATTATTATCAATAGAAAATTATTAATAGAAAAATGCTTAATTTTTTTTATTAGATCAGTCAAGAGCATTTACTGCCTCAAATCTCCCAAACTCTGCTATTGTAAAAAATTTACAAAACTTCCCCATTTTCGGAGTGCAAGGGGCTTCAGGGAGTAAATGCACTTGATTGATCTCAGCGAAAATTTAGCATTTTTCTAGTAATCAAACATAGCAACATTTTAGCCCTCAGGCATTTTCAATTTCCACATTCTTTTAATTTTCACTCCACCCTAATTCTCAGCCACTTGCACGTTAATTTCAGGAGCAGGCTGTTCAATTGGTCGGATCAAGTGGAATCTTCGTCGTAAACGATGGAGGGTTAGTTTTTATATTATATGTTTTGATGCACTAAAATCATTCTTTACCATGAATATGTGCTTTTGAAATTGGGGTGAACCTAAAATGCCCGTGTTTCTTTTATGCCGTCAAATACGGTATGTACCATTCGTGGCACTCCGTCAGTTGCGACGACGAGGATTCCAGTTGATCCAGTCAACGGAACAGCCTGCTCGTGAAATTAACGTGCAAGTGGCTGAGCACTCCACAGACACGTGTACTCTTGACGTAGCTCTCAGGGAGATTCAGCGTGACAAAGCTGGCCCTTTGAAATACAGGTACAACAAAAACAGGAAGAAAGAGTGAGAGAAAGCTGCCGGAGCCTCGTGAAACTTTAGGTGTTTTCGCTCAATAAACAATCACAACCCCGGTCTGAGAATCGATCCTACGACTGCATGTCCGCTGCCCTAACCACTGGGCCATTGCGCCTCCACATATGTACCATACTTAATATACATACACCAATCACAAGCAGGATACTGTAGTTTTCGTCGGAGATGAAATCTCTTTTAGACATGCTATGCTAAAAAAAGACATATACCGTGAGGAGATGAAAAATCGTCCCGACAACAAACAGCGAGAATTCCAGAAGCTTTTCGGCCTTTTGGAGCCTTTTCAATGAAATATATTCACGGCTAGTCGCACGCCTCAACGAAAATTCGTCACCACCGGTACAGGGAACAGTTAATAAAACATTCACTGATCAAGCGGATAGGCTCTCGACTAAATATAAATTCTGTATACGCAATTAAAGTAGCATTGAATTCAAATAGCTATTTACGTATCATACTTAACGTAGATAAACCGTTGACAGGCAAGGTGTTGTGGTTTTTTGTCCTTGACAAAATCTTTTCATAGTCGTGCTGTGTTAATAGCATAATATCTATTGCAAGGAGACGAAAAAATTGCTCCAGCAACGCCAGATGGATTTCGGACATTTTGTACCTTACCAGTGATGAGTACATGCAGTCGGTCACGTGTCAGGGCGAAATCTGTCACCTTCAATAAAGGAAGCAGACAATAAAATAAAACATTTACTGATATTGCGAGTGACCGCCGGGCCGAATAAATAATCCCTTGTATACAATTATTAGCTTAGGTGTGGCTGTGCGGTAAGAAGTTTGTTTCCCAACCACATGGTTCCGGGTTCAATACCACTACCTGTCACATTGGGCGAGTGTCTTCTACAATAGCCTAGGATCGACCAAAGCCTTGTGAGTGGATTTGGTAGACAAAAACTGAAAGAAGCCCACCGTATATGTATGTGTGTGTGTGTCTATGTTTTCCCACACACACACCGCTTGACAACCGGTGTTGGTGTGTTTATACTCTAGTAACTTAGCAGTTCGGCATAAGCAACCAAATGAAAAAATATCAAGCTTTAAAAAAAGTACTGAGTTCGATTCATTCGACTAAAAGATTTTCAAGGCGGTGCCCCAGCATGGCCGCAGTCTAATGACTAAAGTAAAAGATAAAAGATAACTGAAGCAGCATTAAATTAAAATACTATGATCGTGATGTATATACACCTTTGACAGAAAAGACGCTGCAGTTTTCGCCCGAGATAAAATCTCTTATAGTTTAATATCTCTTATTTTGTGATAAAAGCCAGTCAGCCTGGACTCAGTAGTAAATTGTTCCTCTCATGGTTCCAACTGATAATAATGGTTAATATTCTTCAATAAGGTGGTGAGCTGACAGAATCGTTAGCACGCCGGGGGAAATCTTTAGTGGCGTTTCGTCCGTTTTTACGTTCTGAGTTCAAACTCCACCGAGGTCGACTTTGCCTTTCATCCTTTCGGGGGCGATAAATTAAGTACCAGCTGAACACTGAGGTTGATGTAATCGACTTATCTCTTCCCCCGAAATGACTGGCCGTGTGCCAAAATCTGTAACCATTATTATTAGTATTAGCATTATCAATTTTTTTTTTAATTGTAATGCGGTGAGTTGGCAGAATCGTTACCCCTCCGGACGAAATGCGTAGCAGTATTACGGTCTGTGTTCAAATTTCGCCGAGGTCAACTTTGCTTTTTATCCTTACGAGGTCCATGAAATAAGTACCAGTTGAACACTGAGGTTGATGTCATCGACTTACCCACCTCCCAAAATTACTGGCCTTGTGCCAAAATTTGAAACGAACATGAGAAAATAGAAGGATCAGGCACGAACCCCCATCTCGAATTTAGTGTACCATTGCCGAGAACATATTTAGTACTCCAGCTACAATTTTAGCAACTTAATGTTGTTGAGTAGACAAAGATGGCTTTTGTTGTTGCATCACACAACAAAAACAAACAAGCAAAAATAAAAAAAAAACAGACAAAAGACAGAAAAAAAAGGCAAGCAAACACGATATATTCATTAATGCTATAGATCAATAGAGTCAGCTAAATAAATAATGAAAGGTCGAAGAATGATAAAAAAATAAATAAATAATAAGTGATTAAATATAAAATAATAATGGTTTAAGTAAATTTTAAAATAAAAATTGGAGACGAAAAAAAAACGGATACCAACTGAAGAAGCATTTGAAATTTGAAATTACCAAAAAAAGAAGAAGAAAATTCGAGAATGACATTAGTAAAAGAAAAAAGAAAATATAAAAAAAAAACAGAATATTTCGAAAACAGGAAGTGTGTTTTGATGAATTGGTGTGAAAATACGATTTATATTACGAGAGCCATACATTATATTAACAACTTTTGTTGATGAAATTCAAATAGTTTTTGTATTTCAGAGAGACAGAGACAAAGAAACCATCTTGCTAGCTTTACGGCTCTCTCTTTTCTAAATGCTTGTCTGTTTGCATGTCTGTCTGTCTGTATGTATGCCTGTCCGTCTGTTTTTCGTTTGTTTATTTATTATTTTTTTTATTTGTTTTGTCTTGTTTTTGTCTGTCTGCCTGTTTGTATACGTCTGTCGCCCTTTGTTTGGATATGTATATTTAAGTCTGTGTTTGAATATGTGCGCGTGTGCTTGTGCATGTATGTACATATATGTATGTATACATAGATATATGTTGGTGCATGTGTATGTATGTATATGTGTGTGTGAATGTACGTATGCATGTATATATATATATATATGTATAAATATATATATATATATATATATATATATATATATATATATATATATATACATATATACATATATATACATATATATATATATATATATACATATATATACATACATATATATATATACATATATATACATACATATATATATATATACATACATATATATATATATGTATACATATATATATATGTATATATATATATATATACATATATACATATATATACATATATATATATACATATATATACATATATATATATATATGCATATATATATATATACATATATATATATACATATATATATATATATATATATATATATATATATAGAGAGAGAGAGAGAGAGAGAGAGAGAGAGAGAGAGAGAGAGAGAGAGAGAGAGATTTATATATACATATATATAAACGTATACTCATACACACACACATACACATATATATGCATGTGTGTATATGGTGGGGGCGGGGTCATGTCTGTATTGAGAATTCAAAGTGATTGGCTGTCATCGGACTTCAGTACTCTTCACTAGTGCAATGTCTCTGTTCAGAAAATGGTTCGCCTCCTCCTCACCCTCTCCCCCCCCCCACCCCACCCTTCATTCAATAGAACATCATATTCTTTACAACATCCTTGACGCCTTTGAAGCCAGTTCCTGAATCTATCATATATCCAATATTTTCTTCTTAGAGTTATATAAATCGACTGATGCTCAAACACACACATACACACACAGACACGCACACACATACACACACTGATATTCTCAAACATGCACACAAACACTCACAAACTTCATTTGTCAAGCTGGATTCAAAAGGGCCGCTTATGATCGAAATAACGATCTCTGAATCATTACATTTTTCCCCTTCTTCCCGGCAACCTCTCCTTTGCAAGTCAAGTCAATATTATTTATATTGGATATCAAATGAAAAGATAAAAATAATAATAAACTCTAAAGTAAAAATACATTAATTAATCGTCTGCTGGTGTATGAATGATGATAGAGACACGAAATAACTGGAGTTAGCTTGTTTATAAATAGGGTATTATTTATTTGGTTCTCCGGTTAGAGAGAATATTGGGCAAAAAAAAAGACTTATTTTGTTGTTTCTTATACTTTGTGCTTTTTTTCACTCGTTTTTTTGCAGGAGACTAGAGGGGGGACCTATATTCTATTTTAGCCTCGTTTTCACTATAATAAACTTGTGAGCTATTTTCTTCCTCGGTTTGTTATTTATGTGTGTGGTTGTTATTGTTTTCTTATTTTATTTTATTTTTACTTGTTTTACTTGTTTCACTCGCTGGATTGCGGCCATGCTGGGACTTTACTGTGGAGAATGTAGTCGAACATATCGACTTCGTAGTTCAGTTACGCTTTGCAATCATGAGATTTCGATTTCAATCCCTCTACACCGGATTGTTTCTACTATCATAACACGTATTGACCAACGTTTTGTGAGTGAATTTGGGAAATTGTGTGCAACCTTATCGTATTTGCCATGATAGATCGCTAGCCACTATACATTTTTTTTCTCTCCTTGTTTCTTTCTGTGTTCTTTTCTGTGGAAGAGCGTAGGCTCGAAACGTTAACGACTTTTTCACTTCCCAAGCGTTATACTAATACATCTGTTTGTTGTCTACACCACCTGTCTTCGTCTTTTGTTTTTTTTGTGAATTCTCTCCCTGTGTGTGTGTGTGTGTGTGTGTGTGTGTGTGTGTGTGTGTGTGTGTGTGTGTGTGTGTGTGTGTGTCTGTGTAGAAGAGGGGAGGAGGGGAGGAAGAGGGGAGGAGGGGAAGAAGAGGGGAGGAGGGGAAGAAGAGGGGAGGAGGGGAAGAAGAGGGGAGGAGGGGAAGAAGAGGGGAGGAGGGGAAGAAGAGGGGAGGAGGGGAAGAAGAGGGGAGGAGGGGAAGAAGAGGGGAGGAGGGGAAGAAGAGGGGGAAGAAGAGGGAGGAGAAGAGGGGGGGGGAAGAAGAGATGGGTAGAAGAGGGGGAAGAAGAAGGGGAGGAGGGGAAGAAGAAGGGGAAGAAGAGGGGGAAGAAGAGGGGGAAGAAGAGGGGAAGAAGAGGGAGGAGAAGAGGGGGAGGGGAAGAAGAGATGGGTAGAAGAGGGGAAGAAGAGGGAAGGGGAAGAAGAGGGGGAAGGGGAAGAAGAGGGGGAGAAGAGGGGGAAGAAGAGGGGGAAGAAGAGGGGGGAAGAAGAGGGGGGAAGAAGAGGGGGGAAGAAGAGGGGGAAGAAGAGGGGGGAAGAAGAGGGGGGAAGAAGAGGGGGGAAGAAGAGGGAGGAAGAAGAGGGGGGAAGAAGAGGGGGGAAGAAGAGGGGGGAAGAAGAGGGGGGAAGAAGAGGGGGAAGAAGAGGGGGGAAGAAGAGGGGGAGGGAGAACAACGGCAATGGTGGTGGTGGTAGTGGTAGTGGTAGTGGCGGTGGTAGTGGTGGCGGCGGCGGCGGCGGCGGTGGTGGTGGCGGTGGTGGTGGTGGTGGTGGTGGTGGTGGTGGTCATGATAATGACGGTAATGATTGTTGAGGTGATGATGTTGATGGCGACTGCGACATCTACGATGAGGAGGAGGAGAATAACAATTATGGTGACGGAAGTGATGGCGATGGAGGTGATGATGATGACGATGATGATGATGATGATGAGTTCTCTTTGGCCGTCGTATTACTCTGACCGATTTACCCAGAGTGACTAACAGACTAATTACCGGACTAATTAACTAGAATGACCGATTGTCAAACTGACGGCTTAAACATCTTACAAACCGATCACCTTGACCAACTGATGACCACCTGATCGACTGATTGACAGACTGACCAAACTAACATAGTGTCCAAATCAATTAACTAATTAGCGATATTTTATAGAGAGAATAGCTAAACAACTGATGACATAACCTGACTAATTAACCAACTGATCTACTAATTAGCTGATTATTTGACGAACAAACTAGAAAGATAAAGTGTCTAATGAAGAAAACCTGAAATTACAACTTAAGTAATTAAGGTGTCTAAGGTGACCATATTTGGACCTCCACTGTGAGTTGTGTCACTTTGCCGGTTAATATCATAATGGCGGCAAGCTGGCAGAATCGGTAGCGCGCAGGACAATATGCTTAGCGGCCTTTCGTGCGACTTTACGGTCTGAGATTAAATTCCGCCTTTCATCTTTTCAGGATGCATAAAATAAGTTACCACTCGAATACCGGGGTCGATGTAATCGACTAACCCCTCCCCCGAACGTGCTACTCTTCTATCAAAAATTGAAACCATATTATTATTATTATTGTTGTTGTTGTTGTTGTTGTTGTTGTTGTTGTTGTTGTTATTGTTCATATACACTCAACAGATTAGACTGTTGGAAAAGAAAAGAATCCTAATGTCGGATGCCTTCGCTGTTAACTACCTGTCCCCTTCTCATGACTAATATTGCATACTTATCTATGCCAAATTCTCTGCTTATATCTTTGCTGAAAAGTCTTACAGTCTGTATTAAGGAATCTATCTCTTTTTCATTCCATGTAGAGCAAATGGTAAATTTTTCCCTTACTATTTCTGAACTGATATCCTGCCTTTGCCTTCCTTAATACTAAACTGAGGGGTGGTCAAACGTAGAACAAATATGAAAGAGGACAATGCGTCCCCTTGGAAAATTCCTCTTTTGACATTAACTTTCCTTAAGAATGTGTTAGCTGAGTAGAGATCGATTTTCCATTTCTTCATGCTAAATCTAATTCTCTTATGTTGTCTGTTATACTGAACATACTCAAACATTCACTTATCCATGAGTGTAGGATCATGTCATAGGCTTTCCTATAATCTATCCATGCTATTGTTAGAGCCTTCTTTCTAGCTTTTACTTCATTTAGAACTGCTTTGTCACTATATTATAGATTATGCATTCCTCTGGCTTTCTTTCTGCCAAGGTGCTTTTAAATGCTTTCTCAAAGCATTCCTACTAACAGCTTCCACACTAATGATAAGCAAGTGATTGGTCTATAGTTGCTAGCTGTATTACCTTTGCTCTTGTCCTTCATAATGAGTAGTGACCTCCCTCTAGTAATCCAATCTGGTATTATTCCTTCATTAAGGCATATATATATATATATATATATATATATATATATATATATATATTTGTAAGAATGTATGTGTGTGTGTGTGTGTGTGTGTGTGTGTGTGTGTGTGTGTGCGTGCGTGCGTGTGTATGTGTGTGAGTGTGTGTGTCTTTGTGTCTGTGTTTGTCCCCCCACACTGCTTGACGACAGACTTCACAGAGTTTAACAGTTCAGCAGCATATCTCCAATGGAGTCGACGCTAATGTATTACAGGTAATACTCCCCGACGATTTGAAATCTATTTCCAATTAAAGCTAATACAACAAGACCAACGAAGGCAAAAGTAAAGCGGAGTCTTTTGTCAGCAAACTGAGAATATATATATATATTCATAGAGAGAGAGAGAGATGAGGAAACAGAAAGATAATCAGAGAGAGAGAGAGAAAGAGAGAGAGAGAGAGAGAGAAAAAGAGAGAGAAAGATATGGATAGAAAGATAGATAGATAGATAGATAGATAGATAGATAGATAGATAGATAGATAGATTCTCTAATTATATATAAGCTTCAAACCTGCTCCATGGATCCTGAAACAAAATTTAGTTTGACTTGGTTCTTTTACGAAACTAAATAAAGCAGCTTTATATTATTGGCAGCATTAACCAATTATCCTCCTTGGCAACCTTAAAGAAGCAAATTAAAAGAGATCAATAAATGCGTTTTAACATTAGATTAGATCCATATAACAGACCCTAGGAAGCCTCACATAAAAAAAAACGATTTATAGAATTTTCTAATAACGGTAATTTCTTCTCTAAATTAACTCAATAAAATCTTCAGAAAATAGACTGCAGATGTTTCAAAAACTAGCTTTGCAGCATCTGTGGTAAGAAACTCTCAAAGAAGCTGAACCGCAGGAAGTCTTCAGAGAACAGCAGAAGGTTTTCTACTTGTAAATTCTCTTCGTTGACTCATCTTTCATGGTTATACTTAAAGAACAAATAAAGTTGGTTGCCATGGTAGCGTTGAGACTATCAACGCTGTCACAATGACTCATTTGGAGTTAATTCCCTTAGCGTTAAAATACAAAAATATTGCCTTCAAACGGTATGGAGGTCGTTTTTGTTCCTCACGATCAGATCCAGTAGGAAACGTTTCCGCTGTCTTTAGACACACAGATTAAAGCTTTAGAGAGCCAAATTGGGCGTTTCAGCATGGTCGGAAATAGTAGTCAAAAAATGTGTTAAATTATATTCATAAACACATTAAGTGAAAATATTCTGTTTGCTGACAAAAGACTCCACTTTACTTTTGCCTTCATTGGTCTTGTATCAGCTTTGATTGGAAATAGATTTCAAATCGTTGGGGAATATTACCTGTGATACATTAGCGTCGTCTCCGGGGGAGATATGCTGCTGAACTGCTAAACTGTGTTGTCAAGGAGTGTAGGGAGACAAACACAGACACAAAGACACACACACACACATACTTACATATATATATGTGTGTGTGTGTGAGAGAGAGAGAGAGAGAGAGTGTGTGTGTGTGTGTGTGTGTGTGTGTGTGTGTAGGTGCAGGCGTGGCTTTGTGATAAGAATTTACTTTCCAGTCACAAGGTTCCGGGTTCAGTCTCAGAGCACGCTTTCTTGGGCAAGTGTCTTGTACTATAGCCTCAGGCCGGTTAAAACCTTGTGAGTGGATTTGGTAGATAGAAATTAAAAGAGGTCCGTCGCATCTATCTATCTATCGATCTATCTATATGTGTTTATTCCCTCCCTGCCTGAGGTTACCGTGGTCTTTTCCGTAGGTTTTTCTTTTCACGGATAAACCTAATTTTACTTTTTACATTTTGAAAACACTTCTGTGATACACGATACCTTTTGATCGTTTTTTTTTCTTGATCCCTTTTGATCAGAATTTTACTTTTTTTCTTATTTTTTCCCCTTTTATTCATTTTCGAAAAGAAAAGCTCTACGTTTGTATCTGTCCCCTCTGCGTTCAGCCCTGTGTGTCCAAAAAAGAAAGTTATCTATCTATCCATCCATCAATCAATCTATCTATCCATTAATCTATCTATCTATTTATCTATCTCACTGTCTGTCTGTCTATCTATCTGTGTGTGTGTGTGTTATATCATTCCGCTACATATCGACTTCCAATATTGATACGAGGTTTCTTATTTTATGGATGCGAGTGATGGATTAAATTGACCTTAGTATCTGGTTAGTACTTAGGTATCGATATCCCGAAAGCTAAAAGTACAAAAAGAAAAAAAAAAGGGCAAAGAAACGGAGGTAAATCTGACGTAGAAATGGATTGAACATGGAGAATCAAGGGACATAAGCAAGAACTGTAAACAGTACTTTCATTCGACGCTCTACTGATTCGGCCAAGCACTGCCGCTCAGTGACGTCAGTGAAATAGCAAAATAATGAAGATTTGAATGGAGTGCCGATAGATGTGGAGATTATCAAATATAAGTTCTAACTGTGTATTGCTGAAATTATTGAAGCATGTTGTAAGAACTCAATTAAGAAATTGAGTTTCGTTTGTTGTCGAGTATTTTCCTTCAGTTCCAAAGATGAAAGATTCCCTGCTCTCTCTCTCTCTCTCTCTCTCTCTCTCTCTCTCTCTCTCTCTCTCTCTCTCTCTCTCTCTCTCGCTCTCTCTCTCTCTCGCTCGCTCTCTCTCTCTCTTACATATTTTTTATTTAATTTTTGCTTAGTTTTCCAACCGAAACAACATCGGAACTTTCTCACTCAATAATTTCACACGGTTCGAAAGTTTTGTAATAAACAGAGAGAAATAAATGGGTAAGGAGATAGAAAAAGGTTGTATATGCTTCTTTATGCTTCGTGAGTGAAGACGAGTGAAGACGAGTTCAATCGGTTATCGTTCAATTGATTGGTCGTCTGAACGTGACGTGGGTTTTTAACGAATGAAGAAACATCAGCCCGAAGGAAGGTTCGATTAGAAACGTTTAATCCTAGACATTATCAACATGTATATTCATACAAACATACATGCATAGTGACTGATAGATAAGGAGAGAGAGGGGGAGGGAGAGAGGGGGAGGGAGATAGGGGGAGAGAGAGAGAGAGGGGGAGAGAGAGACAGAAACGTAGGGAGGGAAATACTAGATAAAATAAAGAGGAAGTCAGAAGAGAGCGAACAATGAACGCATTTGAAATAGTGGATGGGTATGTACACGAAGCGAACTATCTATCTATCTGTCTGTTTGTATGTATGTATGTATGTATGTATGTATGTATGTATGTATGTATGTCTATCTATCTATCTATCTATCTAGTTGGAATATACAAAAAAAAGACGATGGCGGGTGTGTAAATAACAAACAGATGTATTAGTTTAACGCTCAGGACGTGAAGAAGTCATTTACGTTTCGAGCCTATGCTCTTCAACAGAATGGAACACAGAAATAAGCAGCGAGAGAAAATAAAAATGGTTTAGTGGCTAGCGCTCCATCTATCTGTCTATCTATCTATCTATCTATCTTTTTTTTCTGTCTTTCTATCTATCTATCTAACAGTGGTGAATGATATTTTTCATTTCGGTCGAGTCAACCTCTGAATTTCCCTTTGACCCGCAATTCCTTGATGGAATCGTAGCGACGCCGCGGTTGTGGCATTTCATTTCACGTTGCTCCAGTCCACGCAGCTGTAAATGGATACCATGCGATGGACATGCGTCCCCTTCACGAGGCGGGAATATTGTGATCTCAGTCGCTTATACGCCATGGAAACCGGGTAATCCAACCTATGAGTCCAACGACTCGAAGACTGTAATGTCCAGGAGTTTACGAGGATATTTTGATTTGGGTTTCACTTCTCAATAATCATATTGGTTTCAAATTTTGGCACAAGGCCAGAAATTTCTGGAGAAGGTATAATTCGATTACAATATAATGGGACTCGAAGGTTCATGATACCTGCGGAGTATCTCCTTCTCCCATTACAATTATTTTCTGTAGTCTTAGGATCTGGAACTAGAAAGAAGCTTACAAACGGATGCAATTCAATGGTTGTTTATTTAGTTCTCATTCATCGGGTTCACTCCCGGCGGCCATCTGTATGGCAGCGCGTGGTTCGTTATAGTTCCGTTCACGTGAGGTACATTACCTCTGGAAATAATGGGTGAAGTTAGAACAGGACAAGAATCTACTGTGAGCTGCCAGTTTGCAGTGTTGCTCAGCGTGAGCGCGAACGCAAGAGAGAGAATCACCTTAATACGCCTCCTTAAATAGATGTTGCTCACGAGAGCCTCGCTGTGGTCTCGTGCATGGCAAACATGGTTGTAGGCGAGATCTCGCTCTTGTGTCAGACATGGTAACGGCTGCCGGCGAGATCTCGCACAAAATGGCGATGGCTTCTTGTGTCACGCTACAACAACAACCCCAGTGCTCAATTGACACTTAGATTAGAAATGATTAGGAAAGTAGATTCTGTTATCAGAAGGATAGATACTAAAAATATAGAAGACACTAACTTATGGATCTATACAGGTGGGATAGTAAATAGTGGAGAACGAAGTACTGAGAATGAGAAACCTAATGCAGAGGAAGCTAGAAAGTTCTGGGGTAATATTTAGGATAAACCAGTCAATCACAATAGAGATTCAGTATGGTTAAAGAAAGTGGAGGAAGAAGTAGTGAGTAAGAAGCAGCCAGATATAAGATTAACTAGTGCATAAATGAGTAAAGTGTTGGAAAATGCCGAATTGGAAGGGCCCAGGACCAGATTTAGTTCAAGGGTACTGGCTAAATAAATTCAGTAGTTTACATGGGAGGCCGAAGGTACAACTTCAATTACTCCGGGTTAAAAGAGATAGCCTGCCTCCCATTCGTTCATGAGAGAAAAAAAACATTGAAAAGCAATCGCTAAAATTCAAAACTGTTGAAGTTTTTAGTAACATACAATATGATATTATAATAATATATTAAGATATTAAGCTATATTAAATACATTATGATATAAGTAGCTATAGCAATTAAAACCAAAAAGGTAGAATCAATAAATGAGGGTGAAAAATAGCACCTACAGTTGCTAGAAATGGGAGCCAAAATTTAACTGGAACATCCACAGAAAAGTATTAAGTGTAGAAACCTCTGATGAGAAACAAGATCATGTTGATCAAATTTCAAAATCACGTGATAAGGTTTTACCAAGCTACTTCATTCTGTGAGTTTATCTCGCCAAAGAAACATGTTGTGGGTTGCTGCTCCCAGTCCCGAATATTTCATGAGCTTAGTGTTTTTGTGTAGCTGTTCGAGTTAAAATTTGGTTCTCATTTCTAGCAATTATAGGAGCTATTTTCCACGCTCATTTATTAATTTTACCTTTTTGGTTTTAATTGCTATAGCCACCTATATCACAATGTATTTAATATATCTTGATATCTTAATATATTATTATATCTTATTGTGTGTGTGTATATATATATATATGTGTGTGTGTGTGTGTGTGTGTGTGTGTGTGTGCAACGGGCTTATTTCAGCTTCTGTCTGTCAATTCCACTCACAAAGGTTTGGTCAGACCCAGGCTACAGAAGAAGATATACGTCCAAAGTGTCACTCAGTGGGACTGAACCCGGAACCATGTGATTATTAAGTAAACTTCTTATTTCAATCATTGGACTGCAGGCATCGACCACAAAACATATTTCTAAATCTGGTGCTTATTCCATCTGTTGCCGAATTTTTATATATATATATATATATATATATATATGTAAGATCCAGGGATCGAGGTGTAGGAAGAAAGATAGCTTCAAGCAATCTGCAGTGAATATAAAAACAACTTTCAAGAACAATATGTACCTCCTTGCGATAATGTAGCCTTTAATCTAATCAAGATATCCTTGGCCTGAAGATTAGCCGACGGTATACACCTCACTTGGATTTACCACTTCTGAGGTTCCACTCGCTATGAAACATATGTAGCCCGGACCTTATCTACTCTGTTCCGCAACTCTTGTGTGTGTGTGTGTGTGTGTGTGTGTGTGTGTGTGTGTGTGTGTGTGTGTGTGTGTGTGTGTGTGTGTGTGTGTGTGTGTGTGTGTGTGTGTGTGACTAGTTTCTTTTAGTTTCTGTCAACAATATTCACTGACAAGGCTTTGGTCGGCCCAAAGCTTTAAGAGAAGACACATGCCCAGAGTGGGACTGAACCTGGAACCATGTTGTTGGAAAGATCTAATCCCGCGTAGCTATGGCTTAGAAGGCTGTTTCGAATTAAATTGAAAGAAACAGAAATGGAGAGGCTGTGAAACCGGTTGAGTACCATGGAACCATCCTTTCGACTGACCTCGCCAGCCGTCTGTGAATCAGCAGAGAAGTTCACCTCACCAGAGCGCAGTCATGGAACTAAATGTTCGGCTATTATCACAATGTATTGGTGGTTATGGCTGCGATAAATGTGTATCGATTAGAAACATACACAGGTAGGATATCGATTAGGATACTTATACACAAGTCATAGATATATCCTTCCTCGTGTCATAGAGAATAATATCGTTATGGTTGAAGGGTGAGAGTGTGAGAGAGGGAGCCAATATTTTGATAAATGTTCCATTATACGGTAACATTGGTCATAGGGGAAATATATCATGATACAATTAGATAAGAGATATGAGACAAAGTGTGTGCGCCAGATAAGACGTGGAGAATTTATGGCCCTGCATTGAGACCGCACCGACACAATACACACGCACACACAGCACACAATATGTGTACTCGTGTGTGTGTGTGTGTGTGTGTGTGTACGTGTGTGTGTATGTGTGTATAAATATGTTTGTGCATTGCATAATATATATTCATACATTTATATTTATATATATATAAACACATATATATATGACATATATATATATACATATATATATATATGTGTGTGTGCTTATATATATACATATAAATATATATATATATATATATATATATATATATATATATATATATCATGGTAATATATTTAGTTCAATATTTACGTATACATAATCATATATATATATATATATATATATATATATATATATATATAGAGAGAGAGAGAGAGA
>NC_142933.1:108117454-108122454 GCF_046866305.1 Octopus bimaculoides
AGATAATTGTTTATCAAAACAGTATTTGTGTGTGTGTATGTCTGTCTGTGTGTATGTCTGTCTGTGTGTATGTGTATGTCTGTCTGTGTGTGTGTGTGTGTGTCTGTGAAGGCGCGTAGCTTAGTGGCTAGGTTATTCGACACACGACTGTAAGGTCGTGAGTTCAATTCCTTGCGACGCGTTGTGTCCTTGAGCAAGACACTTTATTTCACTTTGCTCCAATCTACTCAGCTGGCAAAAATGAGTAATACCTGTATTTCAAAGGAGCCAGCCTTGTCACACTCTGTGTCACGTTGAATCTTCCCGAGAACTACGTTAAGGGTACACGTGTCTGTGGAGTGCTCAGCCACTTGCACGTTAATTTCACGTGCAAGCTGTTCCGTTGATCGTATCAGCTGGGACCCTCGTCGTCGTAACCGACGGAATGCTTCTTTTATGTGTGTGTGTGTGTGTATTATTCCAAGTCATGTGGTTCTGTCAGTGCTTGGATAATTCCTTTTAATATATATATATGTAACGTTGCTATTGGAGGATATTATTAAACAACTACCGGAGAGGGAAATAACTCTGGCGCTTATATTGCAGGAGTCACTTTAGCTATCGCTAGAAATTTCAGTAAAATTTCAAAATAGTTTCAGGAAATTTTCTGAAAGAGAGTTTTAAACTAATGGCTAAGAGATCTGTAGATGAAAGGGACGTGAAAATTCAGTCTCTTTGTTTAGGATTACAACGGACTTCTTCAATACGTACTGCAGTTTTTTTGTTTTTGCTGTTGTTTCTTTTTTTTTTTTTTTTACTCAGACAGACAGAGACTTACATTTCCGCTTTCCGGCGAATTAGGTGCTCTAGTTAGTCCCGGGTGTGTCATCTTTTTTGTTGCTTAGCCTGCAGAAGAAATTCCACAAGAGGATGGAGTTTTCCCTCATGCCCTCTGAAGGACTATACATACATATATATATATATATATATATATATATATATATATATATATATATATATATATATATATATATATATATAGTGAATTAACGTTTCTCATGAAATCTTTGGCTATAAGTTCCTAATAATATCACATCATCAGATGTGGTGAGGATTACTGTTTAATCCACTGACTTGAAAGGCATAATCCTCTAAGAGGACAAGTTTATTGATTTCAAGAGGTGATATCAAGGGAACGCTTTGAAATCGGTTACGTATTTGTTGTAACATGCAATGTTCAAAAGTGTTTTCTGCAAAGAAGAAACCAACTTTAGAATTTCGTATCATAAAAACCACCAGGTATTTTCATGTGTGCCTGGAAAAAGGCATCCAATGATAACTAAAAAGTTCTTCATTAGGTTCGAAAAAACATGTAGGTTGAACGGAGAGTCGAACGTAGTTATTTTTCCCTCTTCTTAACTTCGTTCGCAAGTGATGTGTTCCTCCTCACACCACACAGAACCGCTTTCTCACTTGGCTCCCAACTTCTTTCCTGTTTTCTATTTCTATCACATTATTTTTTTTATTTTTCTCCTGCACTTTTCTTCTGATGAGAGATTAATGTCCAAAACGTCAAGACTCTTTCTATTCTATTTTAAATATAATAACTGTTATAATATAATGTAATAACTGTTAAGACCTCGATCTTCTCGTTTTTCGTTTTGTTCTTTGCCTTTACAATATACATGTACGCGCATGTGTGTGTGTGCGTGTTCGTGTTTTTGTGTGTGAGTAGTGTGCGTGTAAATATATATATATACATATATGCATACATATACATACATATATATGTATGCGTGTATATACATATATACATATATATATATATATATATATACATATATATACATGTATATATATATATATATATATATATATATATATATATATATATATATATATATATATACATACGTATACATATCTATGTATGCGTATATATATATATATATATATATATATATATATATATATATATATATATATATATATATATATATACATATATATATATACATATATATATATATACATACATACATATATATATACATATATATATATATATATATATATATATATATATTTATATACATATATATATATATACATATATATATATACATACATACATATATATATACATATATACTGTTCATAGTGGCCCTTCTGGACATGCCCACGGTCACGCGGAGAGCCACTGTCACTAGCTATGCTGATGACACAAAGATATCTCAGGCAATAAAGAATCCTGATGATATTGTAAGCCTGCAGAATGACCTAAATGCAATATATGAGTGGGCAGAGCAAAATAATATGCAGTTCAATGCAAAAAAATTTCAAGTACTGCGCTACAAGACCACAAGTACCTCCCAACTGGCATACACAGGGCCTGGAGGTACTGCAATCCCAGAACAACAAACAGTTAGAGATCTGGGCATCAACATGTGTAGTGATGCATCATTTCACATGCACATTATCAAGTTGACAGCAAGGTGCAGACAACTGGCGGGGTGGATACTGAGGACTTTCCGTACAAGGGATCAAAAAGTCATGTTGATTCTATGGAAGACATTTGTTCTGAGCCGCCTAGACTATTGCTCTCAGTTGTGGTCACCACACAGTGTTAAGCGGACAGCAGAACTCGAGGCAATTCAGCGGCACTATACAAAAAAGATCGCCGCAGTCCAACAGATGAACTACAGGGAGCGACTGAAGGCACTAGGTCTCTACTCCCTGGAGCGCAGGCGGGAGAGATATGTAATAATATACATATGGAAAATACTGGAAGGACTGGTGCCAAACTTTGGTATCAAGTACTACAGGAATGCCCGCACGGGTCGCCACTGCATGGTGCCAAAGGTACCGTCCACTGCATCTCACATAAGAACGAGATACTGCAGCAGCCTCGGTTTCAGAGGACCTCAGCTCTTCAATGCCCTGCCAAAACATTTGAGAGACATGCAAGACATGGATGCGGAGGTCTTCAAGACAAAACTTGACGCTTTCCTCTCCACGATACTAGACGAACCAATGGCTCGTAATGAGACGCAGTTTAGGGCAGCTGTGTCAAATTCTCTTATACACCAGATGTGCCATCAAAACTCTTGATTGGACCATGTCAGGTGGGGGAGAAGAGCCATGCAAAGAACGTGAAAATCACGGTGGTGCACCAGCATGACCGCAGCCACTTGGCTGAAACACATAAATAAATAAATAAATAAATAAATATATATATATATATATATATATATATATATATATATATATATATATATATATATATATATATATATATAAACGTTTGTATGTATGTATGTATGTATGTATGTATGTATGTATGTATGTATGTATACGGAAGAATAGTGACTAGAATTAAGTAACAAGAGGTTTTTTATTAGTTTATTCGACACCCAATATTATATTCAATACCCAATGATATATCAATCTTCCTTTACTTTAAACAGACATCAATTTCCTGTTGTTATTCAATAACCAGTCATCAATTCTCTTCTATTTTCACTTTATTTCATAATCATGTTCAATACATTTCATTAACCAAGACGTATGTGACTTCACGGCCACTCGATTTCATTCATAATATAATTGGTTCAAATTCAAGCGGTCGAGTGATTGCTTTCTTTGGCCTCGCATCTTTTCGCCAAAACATTAACGAAATCGTCAGAGAGTTGTAGCTGTTTAACCCTAGGCTTATCCTGATCCTGTATGCATCAGACGAGACACTCTTCCCATCACCACACCACCATCATTCTCATAACTCTCCATATCGTTACGACTTCCAATGTCTCGAACACGGACAAACGTATCCATCCATATCGTAGTGTCAATGTTGTTGTTGTTGTTGTTGTTCTTGTTCTTGTTCTTGTTCTAGTTCTTTTTTTATTCTTGTTCTTGTTGATGATGATGATGATGATGTTGTTGTTGCTGCTGCTGTTGTTGTTGTTGTTGTTGCTGCTGTTAAGACAACGAGCTGGTAGAGTCGTTAGCACGCCGGACAAAATGCTTAGTGGCATTGCGTCTGTCTTTACGTTCTGAGTTCAAATTCCGCCGAAGTCGACTTTGCCTTTCATTCTTTCAGGGTCGATAAGTTAAGTACCAGTTGTGTACTGGTGTCGATCTAATCGACTGGCCTCCTCCCTCCCCAAAAATTTCGGGCCTTGTGCCTAGAGTAGAAAAGAATCGTAAACACATTATTTACATTTGACGGATATTTGTCCTCGTCTTGTTTGTTGTTAACACAACGTTTCGGCTGATATACTCTCCAGTCTTCATCAAGTGTCTTGGGGAAATTTCGAACATGGGCTCTCATTCCTAAGGTATTTTTAGATGTTGTTGTTGTTATTATTATTATTATTATTATTATTATTATTATTATTATTATTATTATTATAAACACGACGAACAAATTGCTTAGCGACCTTTCTTCCGGATTTGGTTTCTGAGTTCGAATACCACCGAAGTCGACTTTGTTATTCATCCTTTAGGGGTCGATGAAATCGACTGACCCCATTTCCCTAAAACTGCTGACCTTGCACCAAAATTATAAAATGTTATTATTAAGGCAGCGAGTTATAACGGTTAGCACACCGGACAAAATACCTGGCAACATTCCCTCCGGCTTTTTATGATCTGATTTCAAATACCGCGGAGATCGATTTTGCCTTTTTTTACTTTTGAAATCGATAAAATAAGTACCAGTCGAGCCCTGGGGGTTGATGTAATCAGAACTTGTGCTACAGACTTTGCAGACTTATCGGTTCGGCAGTTCTAACCAAACCTCTTTCCTTTAACCAATACATCAGTGTATAATGATGTGTTTCGCCATTTTTACAATGGTAGGGTTGGTTAGTAAAGGGCTTGGTTACACTTTCTAGCATGTCAAGCAACCGCGTAAAGGTACCCCCGATTTTTGTTTAGTTTGTTTTTCTTCTTTTTTTTTCCTTTTTTTCTGATCTTTCATCTTTGAACTGTTTCAGTCATTGGGCTGCGGCCAAGCTGGA
>NC_142933.1:108127454-108132454 GCF_046866305.1 Octopus bimaculoides
ACGTCAGCATATATAATGAGCAAGCTCTTTGTCAGAAATGGCATTTTAAAATAAATAACCGCTTCAAGATTTAATCCAATAAATATCCGGAGAGAGCACACTAGGAACCATAGGCGGAGGAAATCATTACATTCTGGTGACACAAACCAGGTTTTATTATTAACTTGCAGAAACGCAGAGTTATTAAAGTACCTTAGAACACAGCTGCGTGGAGTTTTTAATAATGGTGTGTTGGTAAATATGATTACTTATTCATCTTACTTTACATTTCAAAAGCATGAGACTGTTGGGTATGAGAAAATTACCATGTGTGTCACCAACATGCATTTATATGTATGTAGACGTTTCGTGCGGTTGACATTAATCAACTCATCTGAGATTAACATTTACTATGCCACTGCGTGTGTGTGTGTATATATATATATGTATACAAATATGTGTGTGCGCACGCGCTCATGTATATACATGCATACATATGCCTACAGACACACACAGGCATACTCGATGTTAATCTCGCTTCGTGCGATTGACGCTAGCCAACTCATCCGAGATTAACATTAAGTATGCCTGTGTGCATATTAGTGTGTGTGTAAGTGTGTTGTGTGTGAGTGTATGTTGTGTGTGTGTGTGTGTGTGTGAGTGTGTTGTATGTGAGCGTATGTTGTGTGTGTGTGTGTGTGTGTGTGTATCATATAGTGCATATATATATAATGTTGAGTCGAAAGTTTTGCAGTATTTTGGCAACTTATTACCATCGATTCGTTCGACTGAAGGCGGTGCTCCAGCATGGCCGCAGTGAAATGACTGAAACAAATAAAAGAATAAAAATAAAAGTATATATATATGTATATATGTATACACATACATACATGCATACATACATACATAGATACATAGATACATACCCTGTTGTTGATGTTGAAATCCCAATGAAGGAACCTTGGATCTAGGTTAGAAACCGGTTCTTTCTCCATTGGCAAGAAGTCTTGAAATGAACTGAATAATGACATACATACATTGTTGTTGGCACTCCGTCGCTTACGACGTCGAGGGTTCCAGTTGATCCGATCAACGAAACAGCCTACTCGTGAAATTAACGTACACGTGGCTGAGCACTCCACAGACACGTGTACCCTTAACGTAGTTCTCGGGGAGATTCAACGTGACAGAGTGTGACAAGGCTGACCCTTTGAATTACAGGCACAACAGGAACAGGAAGTAAGAGTGAGAGAAAGTTGGGGTGAAAGAGTACAGCAGGGTTCGCCACCATCCCCTGCCTCGTGGAGTTTTAGGTGTTTTCGCTCAATAAACACTCATAACGCCCGGTCTGAGTATCGAAACCGCGATCCTATGACCCTAACCACTGAGCTATTGCGCCTCCACGACATACATACATATACATATACATATACATATATATATATATATATATATATATATATATATATATATATATATATATATATATATCCTATATGTATGCGTGTTTGTGCGTGTGTATGTATACATATACACTTACCGGCCTTGTTTCTGCTGGCCCCTGGACACTTAGACGCCACCAGCTTCCTGTCCAGCCACGCGTTCCCATTTTTCTAATGGAACTGTTGTCGCTGAGCCGTCGATCTTACTCAGACATCACTAATAGTGACCCGCCATCACTAATAGGATCCCCTTTTGTAGTATGCATCATGGACTTCCTGTAGTTCTCCATTCGGTAACCGGAGCCTGAACGAGCCAGGTTTCTGTAAGAAGCTTGTCGAATCAAACTGTTCTAAATAGCAACAAATGTATGTATATATTTTCATATATACATACTGTCCGCCACTACATTCCTCCATGGCAAGGTTTGATTTGTGCATACAAATTTAATTTGCGGTCCATGGGAAGAGCCGTTTTAACGATGCGTCCTGCCCAGCCCTTCGAAACGCCGGTGTTAAAACGGGGGTAGCTGATGAAGAAGAATGTTCTCTATGCGGCTTGTGTGTTTTCTCGTCTACGTTTTGTTTGCAATGTCCTGTACCCAGATATGCACCTATACATACAGGTGGATGTCGGTATGCACATACCTGTACGTATATATGCATATACTCTTTTACTATTTGTTTTTACATGATTGAACGCAGCGTCTCCAATTGTAAGTAGTTTTTCGTAACTTCATATTTTCCGACGCTACTCTATCTCTTTCTCTTTCTCTTCCTCTATCATTTTCCCCCTCTCATTCTTCCTCTTTTCTACTACGTATCTCGCTTTACCCCTCTCGTTCTTCCTGTGTTACTACTACGTATCTCTCTTTTCCCCCTCGTACTTCCTCTCTTTCTCTTTTCCTCTCGTTGCTCACCTATTCTTCTACTTCCTCCCTTTGTTTCTCCCTCTACCACTCTCTCTCACTTCCCCTTACACCGGCATGGTCACATGCTTCCGGTCAATAATCCTTTTCTTCCTTGGCTATCGCCGAGCAAACACGCGAACTTACTTCGTCCTCACTTTCAAGTTCGTGCCTCACAGCGTTCATACACACATAATTTTTCTCGTCTGGCCATAAAGCCTTTTCTATTTGTTTTCCTGCCTTGTTTTTTGTCCGCCACTACATTCCTCCATGGCAAGGTTTAATTTGTGTATACAAATTTAATTTGCGGTCCATGGGAAGAGCCGTTTTAACGATGCGTCCTGCCCAGCCCTTCGAAACGCCGGTGTTAAAACGGGGGTAGCTGATGAAGAAGAATGTTCTCTATGCGGCTTGTGTGTTTTCTGGTCTACGTTTTGTTTGCAATGTCCTGTACCCAGATATGCACCTATACATACAGGTGGATGTCGGTATGCACATACCTGTACGTATATATGCATATACTCATTTACTATTTGTTTATATATATATATATATATATATATATATATATATATATATATATATATGTCAATACATTAGTGACGAGTATATACCTATAAACACACACACACGCATACACACACATACATATATATATACACACATATATTGCATATATATATATATATATATATATATATATATATATATATATATATATATATGTGTGTGTGTGTGTGTATGTATGTATGTATATATATATATTAGTTTATGTGTATATTAATATTATCTCAGTTTTAAAAAAAACTTTGATAATATAAATTTGTTAATAGTTACCAGAGGTAGCAAAATTACACTAGAAACCAAGATATCACAGCCGTTTTACAGGTAGAGATACCAAGTTAAAGTGATACATTTTGAGAATATATGAATAATATATATATATATATATATATATATACAATATGTATATACATCATTCTCTGTGTATTGTTCGTTTCATAATGATCGACTCTGTTTTCGTCGTTCCATACCATTTGTGTAAAAGAAGTGTGTTTGGGGGAGAGCGAGAGAGAGGAAGAGAAAGTGAGAGAGAAAAAGAGAGTCATCTGCGAAGTTAAAAGAAATTCGTGAAGATTTATATCTCGAAAACGAATGAATTCACTTCATTTATTTATGTGTGTTTATCTTTGTGTTTGTTTGTGAACACATGCGCGCGCATCTATCAAACTTTTATATATCTGTGTGTCCATGTACTTTAATGCTATATATCTGAACCAAAAGACATATGCATTCATGTGTGTGTGTGTGTGTGTGTGTGTGTGTGTGTGTGAGTGTGTGTGGAGAGAGAGAGAGAGAGAGAGAGAGAGAGAGAGAGAGAGAGAGAGAGAGAGAGAGAGAAACAGATACATTCGCACACACGCAGGCGTATTCAAATCAAGAAAGAATGAGAGAAAGAATTGAGAAATTTATACATTCGCGAAGATATTTTAAATTAATAATGACATAACTCCTGTACAAATTTCTTTCTTTATTCGCAAACAGCAGTATTCAGAGTTTTGCGCATGCGTGCGTGATCGTCTGTGAGTGTGCGCGCGCACGTACATACGTGTGGCGGGTGTTTGACTGTGCATACGATGTTTATCTAAATGTCCTGTACATGAACCAGAGACTTGTATTTAGATGATGCATGTATTTGTGTTTGGATATTTTTTCTGTATTTATACGTATTTACTGCAGCAGGACGTATGCGTTGTTTTCTAAATGTCTGTCATCTGCAATAGTGACAATTTCCTGAAATACTTTTAAATAGCAGAAAGAAAAGTTCCATTGTCTTGGTGATTCCAAGCCTCAGAAAACTACTTGAATTTATTTTAAACAAAACGGATTGTCTCCAAGAATATATTAATCGAAACGTTTTATCTTTGCAATGGACTATTTAGTCTAAAATCAGGAGACAGACAAGTTTGCTTGTGTTTCTGGTATGTATATGTATGTATAGATGCAGGCGTGGCTGTGTAGTATGAAGTTTGCTTGCCAGCCACACGGTTCCTGGTTCAGTCCCACTGCGTGGAACCTTGGGCAAGTGTCTTCTAATATAGCCCCGGGTAGACCACGGCCTTGTGAGTGAATTTGGCAGATGGAAGCTAAAAGAAGCCTGTCGTATATGCGTGCATATGTGTGTATGTGTGTGTGTGTGCGTGTGTGCGTGTGTGCCTTTGTGTTTGTTTTTGTCCTCCAACTGCGCTTGGCAACCGGTGTTGGTTTGTTAACGTCCCCGTAACCTAGCGGTTCGGCAAAAGAAACAAAACAATGGAATAAGTAACTAGGCCTTAAAAAATAAGAAGTACTGGGGTCGATTCGTACGACTAAAAATTTTCTGGGTGGTGCCCCAGCATGGCCGCTGTCTGATGACCGAAACTAGAAAAAGAAAGATATGCGTGAGTTTAAATTTTATTTCCTGATGAAACGTTTTAGTCATCACATACAAATTAATTACGTATTTTTAATTACTTTATTATATTGATGGTGATGTTAGTATTTTAACTGTGGAAGCAGCAACAGAACTTGGAATGAAATAATGGAGCATAATTGAAATCTTTCGGTTTTGCAGTTTGTTTGCAATATTGTTGATGTGAACTCCCATGTTAAAACACATTTTATGTATCTCGGA
>NC_142933.1:108134954-108154954 GCF_046866305.1 Octopus bimaculoides
GAAGAAATATAAAAGATGAATCTATCAGAATTCCTTTGACATTTTGTCATCTGCACTAAACAATTTTAACGGATTTTGAACTCATACATAGAAAACTAAAATGTCCTTTATTTGAAAACGCAATGCCTCGAGATCTGTATTCAATCAATTCGTTATTAGATAAAGAAGTGAGACAGTGACCTTCTTGCAGTAGCTAGGGAACCGTGGGCTAAATACATTTATAAGATTTTCATGTTTCGCATTACTTTCCTTCAATTGTTCCCTTACATGTCTATGTTTGGTGTGTGTGTGTGTGTGTGTGTGTAAGCATGTGTATGTGTGTGTGTGTGTGTGAGCATGTGTAGGTTAGTGTGTGTTTATATAATTACATAAATGTTGGACCCTACAGTTGTTGGCAAGTGAATGTGGTTTCATAGTGACTACATGCACACATATGTATATATGTGTGTATGTGTGTGTGTATGTGTGTATGTATGTATGTATGTATGTATGTATGTTTGTATGTATGAATGTATAAGTGTTATTACATAATTAAACGTCAAACCCTGCAGTTCTTGGCAGAGTTTTGTGCGACTTTACAATATTCACAACTTCACGACTGACGCAGATTCTCTCCCTCCTCCTCCTCCTCCTCCTCCTCCTCGCCGTTTCAAAAACATCGATAACATTCTATGTTTTATTCATCGATTTCCAGTCTCTGTTAGACTCTGACAATGCCATAGACACAAGTGATTGAAAAGAAGCTCCGGGTCAACAGATGACTGAAGCGGAGGTGTGTTGGTGGGTTTTGTTTAACATGATGCAATTGAATGCGACAGTTAGAAGTTTCACATTCGCCTTGGTTAAACAATGGACATAGGGTTTTACCAATAGGAAAAAAGTTAGGAATGATGCTGGCAAATAGTAATTTCCATTGCAAAAAATAATACCTGAGCCTATAGAAGCCCTTCTGGTGTCACTGCTCTATCTCCCGGAAGACGAAGCTTCGCATCTACAACGCATCGGCCATCTCCATTTTCCTCTATGGGGCTCAAAAGTGGCATCTCTCGAAGACTCTGGCCAAGAGGATCGATGGCTTCGATAGCAGAGCCCTGAGAACCATCGAGAACATCAGATTGTACTGTCATATTTCCAACAAAGAACTGCGCGAGCGCACGCAAGAACCCGCATTCTGCCACCTCATAGCTATCTGTCACATTCGCTAGTACGGACACGTCCTCCGTCTCCTGCTAGATCGCCCGTTGGATCGTCTCACGCGTTCATTCGACGCAGCAACTGTGAGCTGAAAGAGGCCTCGTGGCATACCCCTCACCAGATGGCTGGATGTGATTAAAGATCTTCAGAGGCTTGACAACATCTTGAAGGATACAGAGGGACTGGAAAGGTGTTGCCAGTGATGGACAGTACTGGTGGACCTGGTCTCTTCTACGCATGATGACATCTCTGGGACCACTAACCAGGGATGACCCCAGCCTACTCAAACAAGAGCATGAAGCAAGCAAACAGCAGCAGCAGTAGCAGCAAGCAAGTAGCAAGGAAGGGACATAATTTAATAGCATAAGTTAATAGCATGACATCATATAAATCAATTAGACCTGTGGTCCCTATGCGATTTTTTGAGGGTCCACACTAGCAAAATAGTAAATAGGGGATTCACGGTAGTATTTTAAAGGTCCATGAAAATATTTTTGCTTTAGATGTTTCTGGTGCAAGAGAGAGCAAGGTTATTTTCTCTAATGTTTTATATGGTTTTTACGTTTCCAACCACTGAAACTTACTCTCTCAGAGAATTCCATTGCAAACCTACAGAAGTGAAAGTGTGAAAAAAACAAAATAGGAATTTTGAAAGCAGTGTCTATAAAACTAGTTTTGAAATACTGAATAGCTGTGAGAGTCCACCAGAAAAAAAAATAGTAATGAAAGGGGTCCGCAAGTAAAAAAAAAAAAAAAGTCGTTGAGAACCACTGAGTTTGATGATGATGTACCGAATGACGTTCGCAAGATATGTGTGGTAATAGATAACTTTGTTAATTGTCTGGAACATCAATAGAATTTTCAATTGCAGCCGTCTGAAAATCCCCAAAGCCACAAGAGTGAAAAGCAACAACAAAAATGGTGACAACAATTGCTCAACAAAACTATAGCAACAACAACGAAACCAATACAACCAGTTGTCTGTGTAAAACCTAATGACAAAAGCTATCGCTGTCGATATTTTTCCAGAGACTTTCATTGTTTGTTCCCATAATTAATTCGTTATCGTTTCCCCACCCATGCTAAACGAGGAACGGTCTTCTTTATTGTCCAGTGGGGTGCTTGGTTTTCTTTCTTCTTTTTTTTTAATATATAATTTCATTTTATTTTCAATTAATTTTCATTAATGTATTTAACTTTGGATATGAAATTCAATTATTCGTTCATTGTCGCAGCTTTTTCATGTATATCCGCTGTTATCATATTGATATCAAATTAGCTACTTATTTGATAACAACAGGCACACGTATAACATAGATTCATACAACCAAACACTTTCTAATTACTTACACATATGCACACACACACGCACAGACACACACACACACACACATACACACACACGTAAACACATAAAAACAAACCGACGCGCACTCTCATACATTCATAGCAATATATACATTTGTAGACGTACACATGAATTTATGAAAGTATATACATTAAACATGAATGTTTCGGTGGTGGATCACCATTGTTCGACGGCTGCAAATCGACGTAGATTATAGTGTAAACATGTGCAAACATTCAAACATCGTCGCTAGCTTTTCAAATCCTGTTGTATCTCATATGGAAATTTTAATCTACAAACTTCGATTTGTATACCAGGAAACACGGTATCTAGTTATCTCTCTCTCTCTATATATATATATATATATAATAGTAAATAGGGGAAACCATGGTACAGAATATAGATTGGTAAATGTTTTTATTTTTCATTCCCTTTCGAAATTATCCCTACTTTTTGTGGTATGTAGTCTTGCTGCTATTTCTAGCGGGTTAGATGTCCTATTACAGGCATCTCTGTATTTTAAATGAATATATATATATATATATATATATATATATATATATATATATATATATCTTTCTCTCCCCATTTATTATCTATTTATCTACTGTATTTTCTGGCATACAAGTCGACGCACTATACAGCGTAAACACTCAAGCATCGTCTCTGACTTTCCAAACCCCGCTGCATTTCACCTGGTATTTCTGGTCCTCCAAAGACGTCTTGGGGTTTAAGTCGACCTACCTTTTGAAGGCTGTGAATTTTGGTAAGAAACATTCGACTTGTGTGCCGGAACATTCAGAACCAATTCCTGAATTCACATATAAGTGATTGCGTATTACACAGACAGCTGTATGGTATGATGACACCAATCTTATATTGATATTAAAGTGGGGAGGACGCAAAACGTATAATGCGAATATTTTTCTCAGTAAAGCTCCAGGAATTTAAAGGTGCTCCAGCATGGTCACACTCCAATGAATGAAACAAGTAAAAGATAAAGATACTTGGTGTAAATGTAATGAACAATAAGAAAGAGAACACAGGACGCGCTCACAAGGTTTCATGAATAAGGTATTAGCTTAAAGTTTTAATGGAAAGAGAAAAAGTTGTGATGTTTCGGACGTTAGTCCTTCATCAGAAGAAAGAGAGAAGCGTAGCTGGAGAGATAAAGCAGAATATTCAGTGAAAGGGAGAGAGAGAGAGAGAAAGAAACAACGAACGAAGATTTGGAAACCAGGTGGAAATGGTGTACAGTTGAAGAATTTAAGAGAAGAGGAAGGAAAGAGGGAGTGAGTATGAAACAGACAATCTTAACATTTTAATGGAAAGAGAAAGTATCTTAACGTTTCGGACGTCGGTTTTTCATCTCAGAAAATAAAAATATAGCGGGAGAGAGAAGCTGAATAGTCAGTGAAAGGTAGAGTGAGAGGGAAAAAAAGGATCGACGTACTAAAAGCAAGGTGGGAATGCTATACTGTTGGGGGTGTTAAAAATGAGTGGTGGCCGGTGTATACGAGGCGATATCAAACATTTTCCGGACTAATTCTGTAGTGCACCAACACGATTGCGTGCACAGTGACCTTTATGAAGCAGTGAGCCGAGTGATATCGCTATGTTTACTTCACAACTTGTGAAGTTTGTGTTTTTGTGGTCACGTGTATTACCGTAGTCTGCAATTTTGTTATGGACACGAAAAGCCAGCGTGAAATTTTGCTTTAAAGTTTGGAAGTCTGCGAGATCGACATTAAGCATGCTTCGGCAAGCTTACGGTGACCAGGCAATGGGTCGTATGTAATGTTTGGAATGGAACAGGCGCACGACAGAGCTGCAGCGCAATTAAGAGCATACTCATAGTGGTTTCGACATCCGAGTATTGTGCATCGAGAATTCGTTTCCCAGGGCCTGATCGTCGACGGAGGGTTCGGCTGCGACGTTTTAAAGCGTTTCAGTGAGGGCATTCGGCGAAAGCGACCGGATCTGTGGAGCGTAAAAAATTGGATTCTTCACAACTACAATGCACCCTGTCACCAGGCTCTTCTCACTCGTGAGTTCCTCGCCAAAAACAAAATAGTATCACTTCCGCACCCACCCTATTCGCCAGATTTAGCACCTGCAGACTTCCAGTTTTTTCCCCAAGAGGAAAATGCAGTTCAAAGGTCGCCGTTTTAACACCGTTGTTGAGATCTAGAGCGAATCGCAGTAAGTCTTCGACTCGCTTACGAAAGATGACTTCCGGGCCGGATTCCAAAAGTGGCAGGAACGCTGGCACCGGTGTACTGCTGCGCAAGATGACCATTTTGAAGGAGGCAATGTTAAAATTTAGAGAAATAAGTTATTTTGTATTAAGCATAACTTGTCCGGGAACTCTTTGAAACCACCTCCTATATGCAAATACGAAATGCACACTGTACTGGGCCGACCATAGCGTTGGGGCGGCAGATAATGTTGATAACAAAAGTACTGTTATTTATTACGGCTAGTGCTTGAGCAAAAGAAGTGTTGGATCTCTTTGCCATTGAAAGGATGTCGTTAACAATAACATGAAACTGACAATTGAAATACTAAACCTCTTGAAATGAGTTTTTATGATCTGTATGCTATGAACATAAGGCATTTTATGAAAACGAACACATCTATAAGGCAATTAAGAACAGGGAAACTGGCAAAGTGAAATCTATTCTATTTGTATTCGATAATATACGATATAGTGCTTCAGAAGCGGGTGAACTCAGTGCTCATCTGCTCTCCACATTAATGTCAACCATTTTGAAGTGTAAACCTTTCGAATATCTCTGCGCTAAACATAAACTTGATATCACTTTCTCCCGTCGTAAAATCTCAGAATCTCCAAAATTGCTTCATTCGTTCTCTTTCCTGTCGCCGTTGTCCTTTTCCTTTCTTTCTTTCTGTCCTTTCTTTCTTTCTGTCCTTTCTGTCTCTTCGTTTTGCTCTTCAATAAATTGCAATGCAATATTATTGCTAAACTTTCTTTCACTGCATACTCGAGATTATCGAACATCACACGAACCTTTCTTGACTGTACAGATTCTGCACACACTTGAGCATGTCTCTGTGTGTGCGTGTGTGTGCATTTGTGTGTGTATCCGTCTTTGTGTTTGAGCTTATACCCCGCCATCGCTTGAAAACCAGTGTTGTTTTTATTTACTTCCTGGTAACTTAGCACTTCGGCAAAAGGATCCGATAGAATAAGTACCCGATTTTCAAAAATGAGTGTTGGGGTAGATTCGTTCGACTAAAACATTTCAAGGTGATGCCCCAGCATGGCCACAGTCTAATGATTGAAATAAATAAAAGATAAAAGAAGCATATATGTTTTTTATATATGTATATGTGTAAATATCTATATAGCATGCATACGTGTGTGTGTGTGTGTGTGTGTGTGTGTGTGTGTGTGTGTGCTTACATAAAATATCGTTTAAAATCCCGTAAAGTCCAGTGTAATATGACAGAGCTTTATCCAGCAGGAAGACGGATTATCAACACTTTAAGTGGAACGGTTGAAAATTGCAAGTTTATCCGCATGAAACCAATAGTAGCATCGTTAATTCACATATAAATAAGATATACATGCACTCATACACATGCACACACACACACACACACACACATATATATATATATATACATACATGCATACATATATATACACACACGCATTCACACACACACGCACACACGCACACATACATACACACACACATATACATATATATATATATATATATATATATATATATATATATATATGAGATGTTTTGATATCCAGATAACCCAAAAGGCAAGTAAGGCTAAGTAAGTGCTACGGAAGATTCGTTGTTAAGTTCGTGGTTCAGTAATAGTATGAGTGAGGAGTCCGAGGCAGGTCGTGTGTGAGCGTGTATATGTCAAAGAAAATAAGATAACAAGGCCAAGGCAATTTGATATTGTTAGGACATTTATAAATAGAAAGTTGGTCTGACAGCTGTTTCAGGGAAATAAATGATATTTCATCAGCAGAGACGAGTTAAAAGAGCTTCAGTAGAAAGAATTAGTAGATTTCATTCTTTAAGAGGTTATTTTATTGTATATCTCTCCTTCTCCAGAATAACTTCTAAATATATGAATTCTGCTATATCCTTCTACTGAAGCTCTTTTAACTCGTCTCTGATGATGAAATATCATTTATTTCCCTGAAACAGTTGTAAGACCACCTTTCTATTTATAAATGTCCTAGAAATATCAAACTGCATTGGCCTTGTTACTTTATTTTATTTAACATGTGTGTGTGTATGTGTCTGTGTGTGTTTGTATGTGTGTATGTGTGTGCATTCATATCTACACATAGTATACTAACACTTCTGTTTTTTTTCTTTTCTCTAGGTATTCAATGTAACCAAAATCTGGTGCTATCGAATTACGTCTACAGCTCTGGCACTGCCGATGGCTGTGTTGTGTGGTATCAATTTCGCTTGCATGAGTTTTTGTAACGTGTGGGTAGTGAACCCGCTGGTACGGTGCCTGGCCATAGAATGTCACCTCATCAGACAAGTATGGGACATGATACTCGAAGTTGTCTTCCGGCCACTGTTCGTCACTCTCAGCGATTGCATCACCTCCGTAAAGATGGCTCTCGCGGGTGAATGACATAAGTGGAGCGGCCAAAGAATGGCCGCCGTTAATGCAGAGAGCGTGATTGACATTCCGCGTACAGAAGAAATCATAGAAACTGAAAGAAAAACCGTAGTTGATGTGAAAACCGACTGAATGTGAATGAATTTGAAGAAAAATACGAACGGAACGCAATTAAAGAATGATGTTTGTTAACCACACTCATTTCCCTGCTGTCCATCCTTTTCAGTTGATGTTTGCAATAAAAAAAACACACAACATTGACTCCCACAATGACTAAAAGCTTGTCTTCATTCAATCTCGTGACATTCGCCATATTCATCTTTATCGTGGCTGTTGTTGTCGTAATTGCTGTTTATATTTCATAATTATCTCTTCTATTGTTGCTTTTGTTTTGTTGTTATTGTGTTTTATTGTTTCAAATGCTCCTAGCTATCACCCATTTAAGTACAGGAACCGGTTTCAAATTCCAGTTAAGCCGGAACTTTTATATTTTGCCTCTGAGTCTCTTAAGAAAGGCATGAGCGTTACACGATCTCATTAATCCCTTTGTGCCTATGCAAGAATCCCTTCAAACCTGCGCAGGTCAACTTGGCCTTCGATCCTCGATGAAATGAAATACCAGTCACATTCTTTGGTCATATAAAAAGAATCATAACTCCTTCTCAATTCATGACTTTGAGCCTCTTTTAGAAGCAATTCTTATATTCATTAAAGTGAAAAGCTGGCAGAATCGTCAGAGCGTCGGGACAAATGCTTGGCACTATTTTGTTCCGGTTCTTTACGTTTTGGGCTCAAATTCCACCGAGGCCAACTTTGCTTTTTGCCCTTTTGGGTCGTTAAAATAAAGTACCAATCAAGTGCTGGGGACGATGGATTTGACAAAACTCCTCCCCTCAAAATTCTTGTGCCTTTAATAGATAGATTAATATTACCATCAGAACGGTCAATGGTGCGAACCGGGAGAATTTTTATCGTGTCGGACAAAATACTCAACAGTATTTTCTTCCGGCTTTACGTTCAAATACCGCTGACGTCGACTTTGCCTGTCATCTTTTTGCGATCGATAAAATAAGTACCAGCTGACCATTGGTGTTGATCTAATCGGCTAACCCTGTCCCTGAAATTACCGACTTTGAGAGAGACTTTGAAATCATTATTAATAGAACGGTTACGCCGACGAGCTGGCAGTTAGATGGCAAGTGCGTTACAACGTGAAACAAATATTCTAAGTGTGCTTTTGTGACGGCACTTTACGTTCCGAGTTCAAATCCCTCTTTGATCATTTTTACCTTTTTATCCTCCAAGAATGGAAGTATTGTTTTGACTTATTCCACCGCAGCCAACATCACCATTTTTCAGTCCTAATACCTTTAATAGAGGCAATTATTATTCGCCAGTTTTATTTTTATTGCGGGTTTTCATTGCACTACCAAGCCCAGCTGGGTTGGCATCGGCTACATGCGAAGTTATTGTATTAATTTCTTGTGTTCTATTATATTAGCAACAATCAGCGTCACGTGTGCAAATGCTGTTTTTACAATCTGATTTACTTTATTTTTCAGATACTTATATAGAAAAGGTTTCTCCATTTACAAATGTACATATACATATACTCATACACACACACATATAAATATATATAAAGATACATACATAGCTATGCATACGTATTTATATATTATATATGTACATATCTACATATATATATATATTCATATATATATACACACATGTATATATATATACATACATACACACACACGCATACATACATACATACATACATACATACATACATACATACATACATATATACATACATACATACACACATACATACTATAAACAGAAATTTCAAAGTAGCCCATACACAAAACTCTCGATTATTTAGTCATGTTGTAACTTCTGTTGGTTGAAAATAAAATTTATATAAACCCATGTTTTCAGTTCCATTCTTCTTGTTTATTCTACCAAGTCTATGTATGTGTTTATATATATATATATATATATATTGGTTGTGTCTTCGAATAACAATGTCCTCCAATTAGCCTTAATCATTTTGTCTGTGTATTTGACATATCCCAGGTTACGGTCTCTTTGTCATCAAGCACATCTAAGTAAGTCTGCTCGATGCAGTCAGTTTTTCATATCTTATCCACTTTTTGATGCATACTTTTGGGAAAGACATGAAATTTCTCATTTCACTATATTTTTTACAGCTCAGCTATCAAATTATATCTTGTGATATCAACATTCATTAGTTTGCGTATAAAGTTCTCCATTTTTTTTAATTCTTATTTCTTTATCTTCTAATACTCTATGCATTGGATATATATTTTGTATTCTATTTGTTGTTTATGTTTTGTTTTCTTTTACTATTTCTGTGGAGTTATACAATTTGCACTATTTTTCTTTTTTCTTTCTCACTCTAGTTGCAATGTGATGTGTATACGTATACCCATGCGCACACATATACACGCACATATAAATGCGGGAATGTATATGTACATTTGTACGTATATGTACTCATATACATATATATGTGTGTGTGTGTAAACACATATATATGCATATATGTGTGTATATGTATATATATATATATGTAATCACATATATATGCATATGTGTGTATATATATATATATATATATACATATATATATATATATACTTATACATATATATGTAAATATACGTGTGTGTGTGTGTGTACATGTGTGTATCTATTTACGTATATATCTGTTTACATATATATATTTATATACATTCATATGTGTATATTTGCCTATATCTGTATATTTAAGCATATGATGTGTAAAATATATACGTATACACACACAAACATATATACATGTGTGTACACATATGTATATATGCAGACATATGTGTGAATAAATATGTATATATATATATCTATATATATATATATATATATATACATATATATAGGTTTAATATATATGTAATATCTATATATGTGTGAGACTTTGCATGTGCCCGCTTTTCTGTGTGTGTGCGTGTGTGTTTGTGCACCCGCGTATGTTTGTGTGTGCGTATGCGCAAATGTTTCTTTTCGATTTCCATTGGTGCAACAGTTGGTTCACATCTTACTGATTAAGACACATATTTACATTTAACGTTTCAGTTTTTCAACATAGAAACACTTTTATCAATTTATCTCCATCCTTCTCTTCGTCATCGCCATGTTGTTATTTACGCCATATTTACTGTAGCGTAAGTTCTTCGATTCGGTAAAGAAAAAAACGTTTTCGCTTCTACTATAATTTGTTCATTTCTATTTCTGAGTGCGATTTTCTTGGCATAATATTTTTGCCTTATTAATTGTGGTCATCCAATCCACCAATCATCTTCGTTCTTCATTTAAAGCTGGTCTCATTCACTTCTAGAACTCTCTATCTTGTTATGTTTAAAATATGGCTGTATTTATCTTCTTGGTGTATATTTTCTTCTTCTTCTTCTTCTTCTTCTTCTTCTCATCCCGCTACTTCACATGATATCTGTTATTCTTATCATTATTATTGATATTATTATTACCTCCGCCTTAGCAAAGGCTGAGTTATTGGTTTCAGTAGTGTTTGTTTGTCCGTGGACAAAATATCTCAAGATTTTTGGATCGATCCGGTACCGGACAACGATTCTGGATTATTTTTCCTATTTTTTTTTTTACTTAATTTCATGGAGTGGTCGAGTACGTTTTTAGTATTCTCGTTTGTGAGAGCAGGCTTTGGTCGGCCGGAGGCTATAGAAGAAAACACTTACCGAAGGCGCTACGCAGTGGGGTTTGAACCCGGAACCATGTGATTGGTAGGCAAGCTACTTACCACACATCCGCTCCTGCACCTACTACTATTATTATTATTATTATTATTATTATTATTCAGTAGTTTTATTTTTATAACGTACTTTCACTTCACTACCGAGCGCAGCTCTGTGCGCCTTGGGTATGTGCTGTGGTTTGCTGTGGTGCTCTTATGTTTACTGTATTGAAAGTGTTTTGCGTAGAATATGTGCAGTACCCAGTAGTGCAATTTTCTGTATGTTATATATATTTGTAAGTCCTGGTGTTTTTGTTATGTATTTGTCTGAATATTTTTTTATTATACCTAAGGCACCTACTATGATAGGAATTGTTTCTGTTTTTAGATTCCACATTCGAGTTATCTCTATTTTTTATTATTATTATTATTATTATTATTATTTTATGTTTGACTTTTGTTTTGCATTTGTACAAGTTGGATCCAAGTCTCACCCAGAGACCTCAAGAGACAACAAGTTAGAAGTTCATGTAGGTGTTATGCCTAGGGTACCATATATTTGGATTTGTACAGTTTTGTTCAAGTGAATGTTTAAGAAACCATAAGAAAATTATGTTTGCTTTAAAATTTGAGATCACATAGACAGTATTTTACGTAGGGTATGGGCAGTTCCCATGAGCACTATCTTTTGGACTTCAGCCATTTTGGGGTTTCCTGGTATCTGAGCTAGGTAGTAATCAGCCCGTTTCGCTGTCATTCCCAGGGCCCCTATGACAATAGGTATTGTTTTCGTCTTCAGATTCCACATTTTGCTAATTTCTATTTCAAGATCTTTATATTTGCTCAGTTTTTGGTAGGTCTTGACAGATACGTTTATATCAATTGGGACAGTCATATCAATGAGGAGGCATGATTTTTGTCTGAAGTCTTTCAGTATGATGTCTGGCCTATTTGCGTCTATCTTTCTGTCAGTTTGAATGGTGAAGTTCCAGAGGAGTGCAATGTGATCATTTTCAAGTACTGGGGGTGGTTTGTGTTCCCACCAGTTTTTATCATGGGGCAAGTCCAGGTTTTTGTATATTACCCAGTGAATATATTGTGCAGCTCTATCATGCCTGTTGAGATACTCTGTAGGCGCAAGCAGACTGCACATGGAGACAACATGATCGATGGTCTCATTTTGTTGTTGGCATATACGACATAATGGGGAGCTGCCGTTCTTTAATATGTTGGCCTGGTAGTTCTTTGTAGGTAGGCATTGATCTTGGGCTGCTATGATAAACCCCTCTGTTTCTGATTTCAATCCAGAGGCCATTAACCATTGGTGGGTAAGGGCTTTGTCAATATCTGCATTATTCGCTCTCTTTGGGTATTTGCCATTGAGAGGTTTTCCATGCCATTTTTCAGTCATAATAGCTAAGGCAGCAATTTTAGCACGGGTTTTCAAGCGCTTAGCTTTTTCTGTAGGTGTTTCTAGTTCGTCTAATTCTTGAATTTGTTGCAATTGGAATTCACTTAGATATTCCTTTGCCTGTTTTGTTACTGAGTAAGATGCTTTCTTGCTTTCATATTTTAAGACAAGTTTTAGCATCCAGTCCTCAGAGTTTTTCATATAGGTGTCTAGGCCAATTGTGGCTACCTTCATTGATAATGCCAGCTGTAGTAGTCCTCGACCTCCCTCTTTTCTTGGCAGATAAAGACGTTCTATATCTGCCTTAGGGTGGTGCATTCTATGCATTGTCAACAGTTTTCGTATTTTTCTGTCAACATTACATATTTCAGTAATTGACCAGTTAACGATGTTGAAACTGTAAGTCACGACTGGTATGGCTAGAGCATTGATCGCTTCGATCCTGTTTCTCGCGTTCAGCTCTGTCTTCAGTATTGCTCTCACCCTGCGATAACATTCTCTTCTGATCCTTTCCCTCATCACTGAGTGCTTGATATTGTCCCCTTCAATTACCCCTAGGTATTTGTAGCTCTCCGCTGGTTCTAACTCTTTTATGACATTTTGCTGGTCAAGGTTCACATTAGATGTATTTGTCATTTTTCCTTTGATAAAGATAGCTTTTGCACATTTATCAAGGCCAAATTGCATCCTGATGTCATCACTGAATTGTTTAACAATCGCTAGTAGGAGTTGTTGGTCATTTTTTGCAAAGAGCTTTAAATCATCCATGTAAATGAGATGATTTATATTTTTATCAAATATTTTATAACCATACTGTGCATCATTGAGCAATTTTGAGAGCGGTATTAGGGCTAGACAGAAGAGGAGTGGTGATAGTGAGTCACCCTGGAAAATGCCACATGAAATTCTTACATCTCCAGCATTTAGAGATTCTTATTATTATTATTATTATTATTATTATTATTATTATTATTATTATTATTATTATTATTATTATTATTATTATTATTATTATTATTATTATTATTATTAAGGCGGCGAGCTGGCAGAAACGTTAGCAAGCTGGGCAAAATGCTTAGCGGTATTTTGCCCGTCTTTACGTTCTAAGTTCAAATTCCGCCGAAGCCGACTTTCCTTTCATCCCTTCGGGGTCAATAAATAAAGCACCAGATAAATTATGCACACTGGGATCGATGTAATCAAATTGTCCCCTCCCCACAAAAATTTCAGGTTTTGTGCCTTTAGTAGAAAGGATTATTATTATTGTTATTATTATATGCTTGACTTTTGCTTTGCATTTGTACAAGTTGGTTCCAAGTCTCACCCAGAGACCTCACGAGACGACAAGTTAGAAGTTCATGTTGGTTTTATGCCTAGGGTGCCATATATTTGGTTTTGTACATAGTGTTGTTCTAGAGAATGTTTAAGAAAACAAGAAAATTATAAGTTTGTTTTAAAATTTGAGATTACATAGAAAGTATTTTACGTAGAATATGGGCAGTTCCCATGAGCACTATCTTTTGAACTTCTGCCATTTTGAGGTTTCCTTGTATCTGAGCTAGGTAGCAATCGGCCCCTTTTGCTATCATTCCTAGGGCACCTATGACAACAGATATTGTTTTAGTCTTGAGATTCCACATTTTGCTAATTTCTATTTCAAGATCTTTATACTTGCTCAGTTTTTGGTAGGTCTCGTCAGATACATTTATATCGCTTGGGACAGTCATATCAATGAGGAGGCATGATTTTTGTCTGAAGTTCTTCGATATAATGTCTGGCATATTCGGATCTATCTTTCTGTCAGTTTGAACGGTGAAGTTCCAGAGGAGTAAGATGTAATCATTTTCAAGCACTGGAGGTGGTTTGTGTTCCCACCAGTTTTTATCATGGGGCAGATCCAAGTCTTTGCAAATTACCCAGTGAGTATACTGTGCTGCTCCATCATGCCTGTTGAGATACTCTGTAGGAGCAAGAAGACTGCCCATGGAGACAACCTGTTCAATGGTTTCATTTTGTTGTTTACATACACGACATGTTGGGCTACTGCCGTTCTTTAATATGTTGGCCTGGTAGTTCCATGTAGGTAGGCATTGATCTTGGGCTGCTATGATGAACCCTTCTGTTTCTGATTTTAAGCCAGAAGACACTAACCATTGATGGGTAAGGGCTTTGTCAACATCGACATTATTAGCTCTCTTTAGGTATTTACCACTGAGAGGTTGGTTATTCTTGCCATTTATCAGTAAGAATATCTAAGGCAGCCATTTTAGCACGGGTTTTCATACGTTTAGCTCTTACTGCGTTTGTTTCTAGTACGTCTAATTCTGGAATTTGTTGTATTTGGAATTCACTTAGATATTCCTTTGCCTGTTTTGTTACTGAGTATGATGTTTTCTTGTTTTCATGCTTTAAGACAAGTTTTAACATCCAGTCAACAGAGTTTTTCAGATATATATTTAGGCCAATTGTGGCAATCTTCATTATTAATTCCAGTTGTAAAAGTCCACGGCCTCACTCTTTTCTTGGCAGGTAAAGTCGTTCTGTATCTGCTTTAGGGTGATGTATTCTATGCATTGTCAAAAATGTTCATATTTTTCTGTCAAGATTTACATATTTCAGTAATTGACTAGATAATTATATCGAAACTGTAAGTCACGACCGGTATGGCTAAAGTATTGATCGCTTCGATCCTGTTTCTTGCATTCAGCTCTGTCTTCAGTATTGCCCTTACCCTGCGATGACATTCTATTCTGATCCTTTCCCTCATCATTGAATGTTTGATTCCATCACTTTCAAATGCCCCTAGGTATTTGTAGCTCTCCGCTGGTTCTAACTCTTTTATGACATTCTGCTGGTCAAGGTTAAAGTTGCATGTTTCTGTCATTTTCCTTTGATAAAGGTAGCTTTTGCACATTTATCGAGGCCAAATTGCATCCTGATGTTATCACTGCATTGTTTAACAATCACTAGTAAGCCCTGTAGTTGTTGGTCATTTTTTGCAAAGAGCTTTAAATCATCCGTGTAAATGAGATGATTTATATTTTTATCAAACATTTTATAGCCATATTGTACATCATCGAGCAATTTCGAGAGAGGCATTAAAGCTAGACAAACGAGGGAGGTGATTGTGAGTCACCCTGGAAAATGCCAAATGAAATCCTTACATCTCCAGCATTAAGAGATTCATTGTCACTGTTCAAAGTCAGTGTGGTTCTCCGTGATCTCATACTTAGAGACAAGAAGTTTCGCAGAGAAGGTGCTATTTTATACATTTCCAGGCATTTCTTAATCCAACTATGTGGTAGACTATGAAAAGCATTTTTATAGTCTACCCAGGCTATCGACAAGTTTTTGTGTCGTTTGTGACAATTTTCCAAGATAATCTTATTTATGAGTAGCTGATCTTTACAACCATAGGACCCACGTTTACATCCTTTTTGCTCATTAGGGAATATGCCACTTTCTATTTAAAAACTATAGGTATATTCAGTCAAAACAAATCTTAGTATTTTATCCTATGCATGTGCCTATGCATGTGCCTATGCATGCATGCATGTATGTATGTATGTATGCATGCATGTGTGTGTATGCATATGTATATATATGTATGTGTGTGTGTGCATCTGTATGTATGTATTCTGCATATTCATGTGCTTGCATGTCCATGTTTGTGTATTTTTATGTATGTGTGTGTGTAAGCGTGTGTTTGTATATGTTTGCACCTCTGTCTCCTTGTGTGTGCATGTCTGTGTGTGTATGTGTTTTGCAACTATATACCATGTTTGTATGTATGGATCTGCGTCTCCATATGTGTGGACACGTGTCTCCATACGTGTCCGTGTGTGAAGTAGTGTGTGTGTATATATGGTCATGTGTTTCAGTCTCCATTTGCGTATGTCTGCTTGTCTGTTCATATATCCTATGTACCTATCCGTCTGCATTTTCATATCCATATGCTTACATACATGTGCATATGCACATATATACCCACACACGCACATACATACATCTACATAACAGCCCACTAACTATTCTACTCTACTTGTGTAAACTGTGGGTATGGGGGTATGATATCTGCTTCGTATATTTTCTACTTAGTATTGGGGAAGATTCATTTATAAAGACGTACTCCCGTATTTGTCTGAGTGTTGGGTCTTTTGGGTGCTTGGATAAGATGCGAATGTCAAGTTGACCCAAGTTACCTCCATGGTGGTCATTGGCATGTTGGTAGAGTATGGAAGACTGTTTTTTGTTGTCATATTGTCTCAGATGGTCATTTAGTCGTTCCGCAATGCTCCTAGATGTCTCCCCTATGTACTTCATGTTCATGTCTTTACAAGCACCATCTATGCATCTTATACTGTAAACTAGATTTCGAGTTCTACAGTTAATGCCAAGGCTAATCCTACATACCATTATTATTATTATTATTATTATTATTATTATCATTATTATTATTATTATTATTATTATTATTATTATTATTATTATTATTATTATTATTATTATTACTGTAATTGTTTTTAATTATCGTTGCTGCTATTATTATCATTATTATTACCACCACCATCACCATCATCATCATCATCATCATCATTATCATCACCATCATCACCATCACCATCATCATCATCATCAACATCATCATCACCACCATCATCATCATCATCATCATCATCATCATCATCATCATCACTATCATCACCATCATCATCATCATCATCATCATCATCATCATCATCATCACTATCATCACCATCATCATCATCACTATCATCGCCATCATCACCATCGTTGTTATTGTTACTAGTATTATTATTATTATCATTATTATCATTATTATCATTATTAATAATAATAATAATAATAATAATAATAATAATAATAATAATATCATAGTTGCTGCTGCTGCTGCGCTCTGAGCGTTTTTTTTTTCGTCATCTGAATGTCAAATCTTTTATACATTGGTATTTTCGAGTAAATCCAGCAGATGGCAATCTTTATGTTTGTTTTGGTGACAATGAATGGTTTTATCTTCATATACACCTGCATATTATATACCCTAACAATAGGAAACCATATTTATCGTCCTATAAAAGCTTCATACATTATCGTTTTGTCTTCTTCCTTACTTCATATATATATATATATATATATATATATATATATATATATATATATATATATATATATATATATATATATATATATATATATATATATATATATATTTATATATATATACATATAAACATATATACATACGTACATACATGTATGTATATATCTACATATACATATATTTATTCATATATATATATGTATATACACACATACACACACACACACACATATATATATATATATATAAACATACACACATACACACAGATACATACACACATACATACATACATACATACATACATATATACATACACACACATAAATACATACATACATACATACACACACACACATACCTATATATACATACATACACACACATACATTCATACATACACATATGCTCCAATACAATCACACGCACATACATGCATGCATACATACATACATACATACATACATACATACAAACAAACAAACATACATACATACACATACTTAGGTATTCACTGATGTTTGCAAACACATACATTATTAACAGACGCCAATCTTTTTCCGACTTGCAGAATAAATATATTCTGGATGTGTTGTGGAATTCTGTTGCCTTGGAGGAGATTCATTAACATTTATACCATTATCATTAGATTTCTCTACAAGTTCAAATCCCGCCCAAGTCCAACATTGCATTTCATCCTTCTGGAGTCGATAAAACAGAGTACCAAACAAGAACAGGGATCATACACACCTACTGCCCCGCCCCTCAATTGTTATTGCTGCCCTTCTACCTAAATAAGAAATTATCAACTAGATGGTTTGGTAGAGTCGGTAGAGCATCGGATGAAATGCCATTTGAGATTTAGTTACTGTTCTTTATGTTCTGATTTGAAATCCCATCGATAAAACGAAAGTACCAGCTATTCAACTGGGGCCAATATACTCAACTAACACTTCCCTCAAATGAAGGGACGCCGATTTGCAGAATCGTTTGAGTTCAAATTGACTTAGCTTTTCAACGCCCTCTGGATCCGATAAAATAAAGCATCTGTCAAGTAAAGAAGTCTTTCAATTGACTTACTTAACCGGCCCTAAAAATGTCTGACCTTGAAGTTTATACTTTCATATTTTGGCACAAATTTCGGGAATGGGGACAAATCGAATACATTGACCCCAGTACTAAAATGGCTAACTGTAACTGGCTAACCTATGTAATAGATTTTTGGCCTTGACCTATACTAAAAACAGTTGATGTTATTATTGAGTGAGAGAGCAGTGAATGCCATCAAAGTGACACTGAGGTAAAATATACAAAGCCCAGTATACCCATCTTGACTACCTGTCTGATAAGGATGCACCAGGCACATGCATCACAACCATATGTGTGCGACATGGTGATCTCATATCAAGATAAACAACGCATGACCTCGCAGGTGGGCCCCAGTTAGGATTTTCTTCAGGTCGAGTAGTCCATCCTGCTCAAAAGGTTCCTCAGTAAGGGTTTGTTTAAGGATGCTGAACAAAACACCCATGTTTCCAAAGGTGAATAATTCAAACCCCAAAGAATTCCTCTCAACACATGGCTATAATGCTTCCCCATTACTTCTGCTCATGGTCAGAGATGCACATATTGTCATCCACTAAGGGACATGCTCAACTAGTTAAGGTCAAAGAACTGACAAGCAAATCTGTGGTATTAAGAATATTTACTGAAGCCCATCTTTTATACCAAGATAAAACAATGAACATGATGACACTTCCAATTATTATTATTATTATTATTATTATTATTATTATTATTATTATTATTATTATTATTATTATTATTATTATTATTATTATTTAGGAGGCGAGCTGGCAGAATAGTTTACACGCTGGGTGAAATCCTTAACGCTGCGTTCTGAGTTCAAATTCCGCCGAGGTCGACTATGCCTTTTATCCTTTCGATGTCGATAAATTAAGTACCAGTGAAACACTGAGGTCGATGTATTCGACTAGTCCCCTTCCCACAAATTTCAGGCCTCATGCTTATAGTAAAAAGGATTATTATTGTTTGTCTTTATCACAGGATTTGTGGGAGCTCCTGGTGTGTTACATGCGTAGCGAGCTTGATACCTGCAGCCTATGGTACCATGCTATCCATTCTTTTCAGCTAATACATTTCTCTTTATTCTGGCCGTGCGAAGGAGGCAAACATTTATTATTATTATTATTATTATTCAGTAGTTTTATTTTTATAACGTGCTTTCACTTCACTACCGAGCGCAGCTCTGTGCGCCTTGGGTATGTGCTGTGGTTTGCTGTGGTGCTCTTATGTTTACTGTATTGAAAGTGTTTTGCGTAGAATATGTGCAGTACCCAGTAGTGCAATTTTCTGTATGTTATATATATTTGTAAGTCCTGGTGTTTTTGTTATGTATTTGTCTGAATATTTTTTTATTATACCTAAGGCACCTACTATGATAGGAATTGTTTCTGTTTTTAGATTCCACATTCGAGTTATCTCTATTTCCAGG
>NC_142933.1:108157454-108164954 GCF_046866305.1 Octopus bimaculoides
AGTAAAAAGGATTGTTATTATAATTATTATTATTATTATTATAATTCCTGGTAGCATTTATGTGGGTAGCAGCTTATTTCTTATAACCTTTTGTAGCTTAAAGTTTTCAATAGTCTTTCAAGGGCTTAAAACCCGCCTGATAATCCTTGCTGTCCCTAAGAGACAAGCTTATTATGATGATTATTATTATTATTATTATTATCATTATTAAGTCGGTGAGCTGGCAGAGTTGTTAGCTGGTGCTTTATTTTGATCAACCTCCAAAGGATGAAAAACAAATTTGACATAGGTGGGATTGAACTCAGAACGTAAAGAGTGGGGATAAATAGTGCAAAACATTTTACGCAGCACGCTGACGATTCTGCCAGCCCACCGCTTTTACATCTCCATTTGCAAAACATATCTTTTTAACCAGAAAAATTCTCTAAAAGCCAAATGTTTTTAGAAAATTACTATTTTTAAATTTCACAACGTGAGATATTCAGCAACAGTACTTTGGAGTAAAGCTTGTTTGCCAACATAACATGGCAGTCCTGGTTTAGGACGAATGTTGCTGTAATTTAGCCCCAAGAGACATCGTCTCCAGATGGCTATACGACACGATCTGTATCCTTATATTTTTGAAGATTCCCTTGTTCGAAAATATAAGGACACAGATCGTGTCGTATAACCAGCTGGAGACGATGTCTCCTGGGGCTAAATTACAGCAACATTCGTCCTAAACCAGGACTGCCATATAATGTTGGCAAACAATCTTTACCAAATGTCTTTGTCTTCGAAACTTCTTTCAGTTTCAAATGAGATTGTCAATTTGAAAAAAAAAAGACGTCGCGTTTAAGACTCAATTGTTAAAATTTGAAATCCGCCATTAATTTCCGAAGAAATAATTATATTTCTAACCGATTCAATGTATAGCTTACACGTTTCTACTGTGAAAAATGCACCATCATTTAGGTATAATAATCCGAATTTCGTCCATAAAATCCTTTAGAATACCAAATGCTTCCATCGTCCTGTATCTATTCTGGTCTGTATAATAGTAAAATTCAAGGTCTCTTTCTCTGTTCGTTGGTTTTAGGATAAACACTGCATTGGGGTCTACGGTTTAATTTCTTGAGCCTGAAAACGTTAGGCCGCAAAACAGAAGGGCTTTGTTCATTTATACACAAAAGGTTACCATCATTTCTGGAATAACAACGAAAAACGTGCAAGCAAGAGACACATACTTGCGCAAGTACACTGACACACACACGCACGCACGCAAACACGCACATATATGTAGAAACACACACTCGCGGGCACTCACATGTACATATATATACATAGGCACAGATACATACATGCATACATACATATATACACACACATATACGCATACACACATACATACATACATACATACTTACACATACACATACATGCATACACATACATACGTACATACATACATACATATATAAATACATACATGCGTACATACATACGTACATACATTCACACACACATACATATATAAACACATACGTACATACATACATGTATGCATGCATACATACGTGCCTACGTACACACATACATACATACACACATACATAAATGCATACATACACACACACACATACATACATACGTACATACATGCATACATACATAAAGTCATTTATAATAATATCACGCGCACGCGCGCACACAGACGCACGCGCGCATACACACACACACACACACACACACACACACACGAAAGACTTAAACTCCTGAGAGACAAAGAATCGCATCAAAACCGCAGAGAGACGCGTGTGCGCACACAGCATGAACGAGTCAACCTCGTAGGGAGCCGTGTAGATAGCATATGCCAAGAGCGTTTCACTGCGGGATCGAATCTCGGATGAGGTGACTGCGATGCATATTTCGTAACCACAGAGTTGTATCGTTTCAACTCTAGGCACAAGGCCCGAAATTTTGGCGGGAGGGGACCAGTCGATTAGATCGACTCCAGTGCTCAACTGGTACTTAATTTATCGACCCCCGAAAGGATGAAAGGCAAAGTCGACCTCGGCGGAATTTGAACTCAGAACGTAAAGACTTGACGAAATACCACTAAGCATTTCGCCCGGCGTGCTAACGTTTCTGCCAGCTCGCCGTCTATCCACAGAGCTGTATCTGCCACATATATGTGTGTGTGTGTGTGTGTGTGTGTGTGTGTGTGTGTGTGTGTGTGTGTGTGTGTGTGTGAGCAAGTCTGAGTGTCTGTGTTCATGTACGTGTGTGCATGTGTGTGTGTGCGTGTGTGTGTGTGTGTGTGTGTTTGTGTGTTTGTGCGTGTATGTCAGCCAATGTGTGTGTGTGTACCTGTAACTGTGTGCATGTATGTTTGCGTGTGCGTGTCTATGTGTGTACGTGTGTTCATGTGTGTATGCTTGTGTGTGTGTGCCAGTACATGTATGCATACGTGTGCCTGTGTGCCTGTACGAGCGTGTGTACGTGTGTTCATGTGTGTGTGCTTGTGTGTGTGTCTGTACATGTATGCATGTGTGTGTACGTGTAAGCATGTGTGTATGTGTGTATGTACGTGTGTGCATGTGTGCGTATGCGTGCATGTATGTATGTGTGTCTGTACATGCGTGCATGTGTGTCTTGTGCCTGTGTGTAAGTATGTGAGTGTGCTTGTGTGCGCGTGTGCTTGTGTGTGTGTGTGTGTGTGCGTACGTGTGTACATGTGTGTACATGTGTCTGTCTGTAAGTGTGTAATTGTGAATTCACTCGCCCTCACCAACCCGTACCACTTCATACGCACCTTTTACAAACATCTCATAATCTTGAAAAATGTCCGAACTCATTTATTCAAAATTATATCTGTATGTGTGTGTATGTAACGTTCTGAAAGAGAGTGATATATATGTATACTTACATACAAATGTGTGTGTGTGTGTTTGTGTGTGTGTGTGTGTGTGTGTGTGTGTGTGTGTGTGTGTGTGTGTGTGTGTGTGTGTGTGTGTGTGTACACCTACAGGGGTAGTCTCCCTTGAATTAGCACTTGGCAGGATACCTTCGTGTGAACTTTTAGCATTTGTTCTTGCTTATCATTCCCTCCAGTAAAACGTATCACTTTTGATTCCAAAACAGCTGGAATCTTTAATATATTTATCCAGCCTTATTTCAAGAAAGAATGTCCATCAACACCTTAGTAACATCCAAAATTCAGGTTTACACGCGATTTAGAATTAGCCTGTCCCAGTTCATTAATTAATTCTTGACAAAAGCAGCTCAACGTTAGATAATTACTAATACGATGCAGCACTGGGGACCCAATGCCAACGAGTCTATACAGACAGACGACAAGGACAGAAATGCATCGGTGAAGACATTAATGCGCATGCGTCTTCCTTTTCGGAGTCGTCTGGTCTTCTTGCATTTTCTATTCGATGAATGCTTCAAGCAGAAGCGAACTTGTTTGCTCATTGTTACAAATAATACAATAAAGACACACACACACACACACTTTCTCTCTCTCTCTATATATATATATATATATCTCTCTCTCTCTCTCTCTCTCTCTTTCTTCGACTAATATATATAGCACAAAGGAATAATATAAAAGAATATGGCACCTGAAGATATCAACCGGAAATTAATTTGTTGTAGTGTTAACTTTGTTATTCTTCCTGATTCTCTTTCGATTCTCAAAATGTTATTCGTAAGGTGAATTGTTGCACTAGTACACTGGAACTATTGATAGAATTGTAAAGGTTTGTTTTGTCTGTCAGTATTAGGGCAGCCATTACTGAAGATAAAACGATGAATCATTTAAATTGAAAAAAAGAAAATACTTTGCACACAAAAAAAAATCAACGAGACGAAAAGTCTTACATTTCTTATAGCTATTTCTCATCTCTCTCTCTTTCTCTCTCTCTCTCTCTCTCTCTCTCACTCTCTCTTTCTCTTTCTCTCTATCTCTTTCTCTCTCTCTCTCTCTCTTTCTCTCTCACTCTTTATCTCTCTCTCTCTCTCTCTCTCTACATATATATATACATACATATATATATATATATATATATATATATATATATATATATATATATATATATGAAAATTGTATATCTCCATTTTCTATTCATTTTAAATTTTTGAATGGAAAATTTTACATCTACATAGTCTTTTTTTTTTTCAATTTCTTGAATTCAAAATTTTATCTATTTTCAATAAAGAGAGAGACAGACAGACAGAAGTTAAGATCAACTCGATAATTAGTGAAAATGTTACACCAATCAACATGGTTAGAAATGTATTCACCGATTCCGCTAGAGGTCGCCCTGAAATGACTGGTCATTTTTGTTCTTATTTTTTTTAATTCTATTTTTTCTTTTGTTTGCTTTTGGGTTTTTTTTTCTTTTTTCAACACCTATTGCTTAAAGCGAGAAATGTTCTCAACGGCAAAAAGCACAAGTGAATATGTCCCAAACATAGTCGCACGCATTTAAATGGCTGTTTATTCGAAAATCTACTTTCGCTCACCTGCAACAGTATATATATAATTAATTTTTAAAAATACAGAGAAAATAGAAAGAGTAAAAAAAAACAAAAAAAAAGAGGACGTAACACAACCACTGCAAAAATATGACGCTCGAAGAAGAAAAGAGTAGTTGTTTTACGTTTCGCGCATAGCTCTTCTTCGGAAACACAGGAAAAATACGAAAAGGGAAAAAGAAGAAGGAGGAAATATATATATATATATATATATATATATAATAATACAAAGAATATATATACATGTATACACACATATATGTACATACTTACATCTACATGTGTATATATATGCATATCAGGGTACAGGACGTTAGAACAATAAACTACAGACAACGGAACGAACACATAGGAAAACGGAAAGCCACTTGGAATATCCCTTCATCAGCTGTCTCTATTCTATCTAGACGTTTCGAAGATAATATGCAGAGACCCCTTCGGTCATGACTGACCATGGGATTGCACCTTGGAAGTTACCCTCCCAGGCACAAGTTCGGGCAAGGTTGTTTGTGGAAGACCAGCAGTCGCCCATGCATACCAGCCTCCCCTCTCCACGCCACCAGTGTTAATCAAGGGAAAGGCAAAGGGGCCGATACAGCTTGGCACCTGTGACGTCGCAACTCATTCCTACAGCTGAGTGAACTGAAACAATGTGAAATAAAGTGTCTTGCTCAAGAACACAACTCGCAGCTCGGTCCAGGATTCGAACTCACAACCTCACGACCGTAAGCTCGACGCTCTAACCACTGAGCCATGTAGCTTCACTGTGTGGTAAGTAGCTTGCTTTTTTTTCCTTTTAAAATTACAATTTTTACACAATCTATTGAAATTGTGTAAAAATTGTAATTTTAAAAGGAAAAAAAAAGAACAATGTTTTCGAGGGGTTATCAGTCGCTTGGCGCTGGTGCCTCTCTCATTATTTGTTTCATCCTTATCACCCTCATCTCATTAATGTCCATGTGCAGCCCGCAGCTACTTTATGTTTGTCTGTCCTTGTCTGTTCCCTCTATGTAACGCCGTTAATGGCGAAATTTATTGAAATAAAGTAGCTTGCTTCCCAGTCACATGGTTCCGTGTTCAGTCCCACTGCGTGGAACCTTGAGCATGTGTCTTATACTATAGCCTCGGTCCGACCAAAGCCTTCTGAGTGGATTCGGTAGCCGGGAAGTGGAAGAAGCCTATCATGCATATATAGATAACATAGGCATTTGAATTACTTTTTTTTTAATCCAGCCGTCCTTTCACACGGAATTTCGCGTCTTTTGAACCAAAATCTTGAAGACACTTATATAAATGGATTTGAATTGTTTATAAATCAAATAATGTATAGAAGTCGAAACAAATTGTTATTTTTTTGGTGTTTAACATTTTTTTATGTTATTTTATATTATATTATATTCATATTTCAGTTTCGATCTACCAAATTCACTCATAAGGCTCTGGTCGGCCCGAAGCTATAGTAGAAGACGCTTGCCCAAGGTGCCATGCAGTGGGACTGAACCCGGAAATCATGTAGTTGGGAAACAAGCTTCTCACCACACAGCCACGCATGCGCCGTTAAACTAATACACCTGTTTGTTGTTTATGCACCTGTCTTCGTCTTTTGTTCTTCTGTAAATTCCAACTATATATATATATATATATATATATATATATATATATATATATATATATATATTACAGTATCACGGTATTCACCAGACTATCGGATGCCGTTCTGAATATTTATAGAACCATGTTAGTTGTGAATATGGCTACCTTGTAACATCTCTAGTGATGCCGTGGTAATTATGTAAATATAGCGACAAATATCAGTTGCTTTCTGGTTGTTTGGTGGAGCGCCAAACTAACAATCAATTAACAAATCGTTTGATGGTCTACCATTGAAGACCCTCATATTATAATTGATAAAATATTTGTAGATGGCTGCCTGCATTTGCTGCCGTACACTGCATATAAGTCGAAACAAATTGTTGGCCTTTTGATATTTTCGCGCGGTCTCAGTTGATAACACTTAAGTATGGAGCGACAGCAAGGACATAATCTATTTATTTATATTCGCTATGAACAATAGAAGCAGCTTTTATAGCGTATAATAATTAAGACATCCAGTAAACGTCCAGAAAAGCATTTCGTATCGACGACAAATGATGAAAATCATAGAAATTCTATTATCGGTCGACGAAATTCCTTCAGTACACTGGCGGATGGTACAACCGTATCACGTGTTTTCACCGTATCGCAGATCATCAGTGGCAGCTAGCCAAGCAGAATGTCATACAGAAAATCAGTCGAAACGACATAGAATAATACTGGCCGAACAGTCAGTGGTGTCACCGAAAGCTAGTGCACTGTGTATAATAAATTATCTATAAGGAACTGAAGCAACTTTCGTAATGAATATTAGTTATCGCATCTAACCTAACACGGATGATGTATTTATAACGCCTGGAACTGCTGTAAACGTCCCGAAAAATCATTTGTCATCAAGGTGGAATGATTTTTTTCGGGACGGTTATAGTAATTTAAGACGTTATAAAGAAGTTAGGTTGGGTGTGCTAAGTAATAATATTTATATTGTATTCATAAAACAGTCAGCTAATAAACTCTGGAAGAAGATCGAAGAGATAATCTATTTAGAAGATATCATTTCTATCGCTTGTATGAGAATCGAATAGGAAGTAAATAATATCTTAAGTTTGTGTGTGTGTGTGTGTGTGTGTGTGTGTGTGTGTGTGTGTGTGTGTGTGTGTGTGTGTGTGTGTGTGTGTGTGTCTACGTGTGTATATATATATATATATATATATATTTATATATAAGGTATTGCTGTATTCTATCTACTTTTACACTTTATTCTTCTATTTTATTCCTTATAAACTGTGAATTTCCCAGTCTAGAATTTTCATACATTCTTACCTTGTGTCTGATAACGGAAAACCCAGTGTACGGACATGCTAGCCTATCACTTTGGAAATC
>NC_142933.1:108167454-108172454 GCF_046866305.1 Octopus bimaculoides
TGTGTGTGTATACGCAGTACGTTTGTGAACGATTGTGTATATTACTGCAAAGAAGCATTACAAGTCTCTATTTGTTTAATGATAGATTTTAAGAGAATTCATTAATATTTTAAAAGAATTAGTTTAATAGAATTACGTGGTCGCTTACTAATGCTTTTTTATGCGACAGAAATAATACTAGCAGCGATATCTCATTACAAAAACTCGAAAAATATAAGCAATTTTATAATTCCATCGTTAAGAATCGCAAAAGAAAATATATAAAATGTACGTGTAAAAGTAAAACAGGAGTTTTAGTTTCGAGATAATACTCCGGATCGAGAAATCCAATATAGTATTTTCATGTTTTTTAACAGAATTTATTTTAGGGAATATAGCGATCGTACCTAAGGGACATAATTAAGAAAATATAAACCCAAGTTATTCCCCTTGAATATTTGACCGCGCATCGATGCGATGTGTGAATGGTTTTTGTTTTCTTGATGTCGCGGCCAGGCTTGTCGTTCCGCTTTGGAGAGTTTGGGTCGATTGGAACATATTTAATCGATCTCTATTTGTCGAAACGCTGGTTTATGAAACATAGAAGAACGCAATGTAATTAAGAACACAAACATACGTGTATACATAAATGTATATAACGACGGTTTTGGGCAGTTCGTGTTCGTCTGCGCGTGCGCGAACACACACTCACACATACATACATACATACATACATAGCAACAATGAAAGAAAGATAATGAGAGAAAGATAATGAGAAAGATAATGAGAAAAGAGAAGAGGTAATGATGAATAAGGAAGGAAGGGGTGAAGAAAATCAGCGATTCATTTCTGTGTGAGTATATGTGTGTATGTGTGTGTGTACAAGGGAAGTATGTGAATGTGTGTATGTGTGATAATTATGAACCTTATTTTATACCTTATTTATATATAAAATACTACAATAAGCCATCATTTTTTATGGCAAGGGGTCAGCTAGATATTAGAAGAATTGTAGAGGGAACTTCCTTTGAGGAAATCAGTGAAAGGTTAAGTGTGGACATTAAATTGTTCTGCTAAGCAGAGTTGCCACTTGTTACAGTAATATTGGTTTCAAATTTTTCCACAAGGGCAGCTTTGTGGAGGAAGGGGATGAGACGATTACATCGACCCCAGTATTCAACTGGTACTTATCGCGTGTTAGCTTTTAAATGATATCAGCTAGTTTATTAAGTAGAAATATCCTTTCTGCTCAACGTACAAGGCCTCAAATTTGGGGGGATGGCACTAGTCGATTACGTCAACCCCAGCGTTTCACTGGTACTTAATTTATCGAGTCCGAAAGGATGAAAGGCTAAGTCGACCATGGCGGAATTTGAACTCAGAACGTAGCGACGGACGAAACACCTCTAAGGATTTCATCCAGCGCGCTAATGTTTCTGTTACTGTAATATTACAGTTTTGTTGTGAAGGTGCACGGCTCAGTGATTAGGATACTCGGCTCACGATTGTAAGGTTGTTAGTTCGATTCTTGGTGGTGCATTGTGCCCTTGAGCAAGACACTTTATTTCATCTTCCTCCAGTCAACTCAGCCGGTGGTAATGAGCTGTACCTGTATTTGAAAGGGTCAGCCTTGTTACATTCTGTGTCACGCTGAATCTCCCCAAGAACTACGTTAAGGGTACACGTGTTTATGGAGTATTCAGCCGCACGCACGTTAATTTCACGAACAGACTGTTTCGTTGATCGGATCAACGGAAACGCTCATCGCCGTAACCGACGGAGTACCACTTAAGTTCTTCCAGTTTTGTATAATGCTTCCTTTACATAATAGTTCTGCACACTGCTTTCTACTGGGCTTCATATTACAATTTACACCCTACTCATACCAGCGGTCAGTCATCTAATTTCTAAATTTCTTATTGTAGTTCTACAGCCTTTTTCATCCATCAATTTCATTCATTTCATTTCTGCATCCCTTTGTTTATAATAATGATGAAATTATTGTCTATAGTGCTCAGGTGCACTACAACTCATCAAAGGTGCATGTATAACACATAGAATTATGTAGAAAAATCAGGAATGGGAACAGTGTATGAGTCATGATGTATATGTGTGCATACTTATGGAGTGGGGTGGATATCAGGTGTAGTGTTGGAGAATTTCAGGAAGCATGGAGGTTTTAAAGGATGCAATGTCTCAGCAACTGACAACTGGTGCAGGTAGTTTGTTTCATGCTTCAGCAACTCTGAGTGTGAAAAAGAATGGATCCGAAAATCATGGGAGCTGTGCTGTTTCCTGTTTTCTGCGTGTCTAAGTATACATACCTTTAAGTTTTAGTATTCATTTATTTGTTTATTAAACGGCGAAACTAGCGGACCATTTCGAAAACATGCATTATCCACGTGATAATGTAATTACATTATGATTTATGATTTGTTTTATGATTTGTTCCAGAACAATCCAGGGAATAAATAAATAAATTTATTAATCCAATTTACATCGAATATTTTTTTTTTATCAGTTACAGTAAATAAAGATTACTAAAAAAGTTTTTTTTTTTCAGAAATTGGAATAAAAAATCGGATGAAGCCCTTTGGCAGCTTGGCTGATTTGGGCAAATTGGTAGGGGGTCAAAATTGGTAGGGGGTCAAAATTGGTAGGGGGTCAAAATTGGTAGGGGGTCAAAAAAGAAAAAAAAGAAAAAGGTCAATAATTATATAAAACAAGAAAGAAAACACCCTTTACATGCAGGCAAGGCGGTGAAAAACGTATATAAAAAGTGAATCTCTTTAAGTCTGGAAATATAAAATATTACAAATGTTATAAATACTGTAGGTCTATAAAATAAAGTTTATAAATGAGTTTGGTTCAGCAGAAGGTGAGTTTTTAATGATTTTTTTTTTTTAAATTTGACAGCGGAAAAATGTTTTTTAGCTTTCGTGGTAAAATATTATTCTATGTTAATTACTGTTATAATTAAAGCTATTTTGACAAATTGATTCTCGACAAAAGAGCATTTCAAAATTCAGGTCAGCGATGCCTCTTGGTTGGTTGTTATGAGGGAGAGAATGACGACGGGTAATTTCATAGAAATAAGTATGGCGGTGATGATGAAATATTTTGTGGAACCTGATGGTAGAGTTGCATATATATATATATATATATATATATATATATATATATATATATATATATAAACAATATATGAGTATATGCATATATATGTACATGTATGTATATACGTTCATCCACATGTACATATAGATACATAACTGGGATCTATTTTAAAACGGGGGCCACATTTTTCATTAATGTTTTACGTAGTGTTTTTGGTACGGAAATACTTTCAAACTTCGTATACTTATCTATTTTGTGTTATAGAACAGAAAAATATTTTTGTATTCGAATTTATTTCATGTAAAAAATTGTCTTATTTCGATAATTTCAACCAATCACTGACAAGTATTCAGTTGTTTACATTTACTCCTTTGGCTGATTAAGCGGTGTAAAGCGTATTTAATCTCCATACCTTCGTTTTATTTGCTTTTTTCATTTTAAATTTGCTTTAACCCTAACCCTAACCCTAACCGTAGGGTTAGGGTTAGGGTTAGGGTTAATTGTTTCAGAATCGTTTGTTTATGTAGTCGGCACTTAATGTATATCGGCTGAATGGACGTCAGTGATTGGTTGAAATTACAGAAATACGACAACTTTAACATGGAATAACTTATGGATTTCTTTTTTTAAAGAAGACTAAGAGAAAAAGATGTTTTATATGACACATTCTACCAGTGTTCCAAGTTTCAAAGTGTTTCGTTAATGAAAAATGTGGCCCCCGTTTTAAAAAAGATCCCATAACTGGGTACATGACGTGGCAAAAGAACAAGGACAAAAATGGTAAACAAGGTGCAACAAACAAGCAGGCCACATAGAAACATCCCCTTCATCAGCTGCCACCATTAAAATCCGGCGTTTCGAAGAATTAAGGCAGTACGCATCGTTAAAATGGTTCTTCCCACGAACACAAATTAAATTGTTTTCGTGGAGGGTAGTGGCGGACGGAAAACAAGACAGGAAAACGAAACGGTGAAATAAACAAACAAAAAGGCTGTACAACCAGACGTGAAGTGTGTATGTCTTGAACGCTGTGAAGCACGTACAGGAGGGGCAAAGAAGTACGTGCGAGCTTGGTGATTCCAAGAACGAAAAGAAATAGCAGCCGCACACACGTGACCAAGGCTGTATGAAGAGAAAGAGTAGCAGAGGGAAAAAGAGGGGAGGAAGTAGAATAAAAGTGAGCAACGAGAGGTAGAGAGAGAGATAGTAGTAGTAACGGTGAGAGGCGAAGGACGAGTAACAAGAGAGAGAGAGAGAGAGAGAGAGAGAGAGAGAGAGAGAGAGAGAGAGAGAGAGAGAGAGAGAGAGAGAGAAGTAGTGACAGGTAGAGGCGAAGAACAGTAGAGGGAAGAATGAGAAGGGGAGATAGAAATAGAGAGAGTCGCGTTAGAAAAATAGGGAAGAAAGTAAGAAATTCTATTTAACATAGCAAGAGTACGGGAATTTTGTTTTAATAAATTACTCATATGTGTTTTGAAACTGAGGGACTCATCAATATGAATGCCGAGAAATTTTGTTGATGCTACATGTGAAATTGCTTCACTTGTGATGAGGACATTAGGAAGAAGCTGTTTGGGTTTTGTGGAGTAAAACATGTAGCAGGGTTGTTTTTTTTTTATAAATTAAGGGTAAACCGATTAGCGATAAGCCATTGATAAACCTTGTCCAGTTCTGAATTGACAGTACTGAATTGGAAGTGAAGGCCCTGGTGACTAATAAAAATAGTAGAGTCATCAGCGAAATGTAAAAAATTTAATAAATTAGCAGAATTGCACATATCGTTTATATAGATAAGGAACAGCAATGGTCCCAGTATGGACCCCTGTATCACAAGTATATAGAACTTTAAACCAGTTTTGATAAATGCAGACAACGAAACTCTCGATCCTTGAGTCACTCTGTGT
>NC_142933.1:108174954-108194954 GCF_046866305.1 Octopus bimaculoides
CTCCTCTCTCCCCCTCTCCACTCTATCTCCCTCTCCACTCGCTCACTCGTTCCCGCTTTCTCCCTCTCTCTCTCTCTTACTCTCTCTTTCCCTCTTTTTATCGTTCTTTCACTTTCCCTCTATCTCTTTCTCTCTATCTAAATACAGCCGAAGAAGATATTCTCAATTGGCCTGAAAACTAATATGGGTTGTGTCTCCTTTGTTACTTTCGTTCCACACATTCATGAGGATTTCTCGAATGGCGTTTGTGTGTGTGTGTGTGTGTGTGTGTGAGAGAGAGAGAGAGAGAGAGAGAGAGAGAGAAAGGGAGAGAGAGTGTGTGTGCTTGAGTGGGTGTCTGTGCGTGTTGTGTGCCTATATGTATACTCAGCTTAGTACATGTATATGTGTGTTTTTATTTTATACATATATATGCGCATATATGCATGAGTCTATATAAAATATGCATATATATCACGGCGGTGCATCAGCATGGCCGCAGCTCTAAGCTGAAACTATAAAAAAATAAATTAAAAAAATAAAATAAAATATAGCGCACTCATATATAATATACATATGTACATACATATATGCATGCATATGCATATATATATGCATGTATGTATGCATATACATGTACATGGTGTGTGTGTGTGTGTGTGTGTGTGTGTCCTTTACCTTCACTCATTTATTTATTACAGGTAACTTTTTGTTCTGGACCCCACCAAAATGAACAATCTAATCAATAATGCCGCAAAATGTTTCTGATTTTTGGACGATTCCTGACGAGGGCAGAGCATGTCCACGTCTGGTGTGTGAATCTTTTCTCTATTATCCTTTGTGGCCTACTGCGCAATGTTTAACTCTTTCTTACCTCTCTATAATTCGCTGCCAATAATCCGTGTATCATGTTTTGTCCTGTTTGTTGTTGTCATGCTATCATCCTTTTCACCGCATGCTGTGTTTTGACGGGTTCTGTTTGTTGTGCATTTTCTGTTCTTCCTTTGGTATTGGCTGTGTGGTAAGTAACTTGCTTACCAACCACATGGTTCTGGGTTCATTCCCACAGCATGGCACCTTGGGCAAGTGTCTTCTACTATAGCCCTGTGTGTGTGTGTGCGTGAGTCTGTGTTTGTCACACCACCATCGCTTGACAACCGATGCTGGTGTATTTACGTCATTCATTTTGCTCCAGGACACAAAGCGTCGCCGGGAATCGAACTGACTTTACGATCGTGAGCCGAACAGCCTAACTCTTAAGCCACGCGCCTTCTCAATACCCAAAATATTTTTACAATTTTTCGATACAATTCCTAATATTTCGATTTTATATTTGCTTTTCAAGATTCTTTATGTGAATTCGTGTGTTGAAGAATATTTTATTGTCTGGGGAGAGTCATTCTGTTTTAATGCCTTATTGATTAACACACTCATTGGTTCGATTTCCACTCATTTACTTATTTATCCTTTCTAAAATTTTCGTTGCTTCTTGCAACCTCTTCGATAGTCGTTGATTCTGTCCGTTATCGGGGCTGCGTTCTTTGTGTTTGTTTATAATATGATTTTCTAAACATCAAATGACTAGGAGGGTCCATCGGAGTCAAATACGATTCAAAGGAGTCCGTCCATAGGTAAAATACGATTAAGACTCCCTTCTCTAAGCCCTTTAAATGGTATTGTGTCTAGTTCTGAAAGTTCTTATTTTTTCTTATATTTGCTGCCCTTCCATACCTTCATTTGTATCTAAGTAAGCCAAATATCACATTAACTTATTCTTTTGTTTCTTGATGTCATAAGTTATTGAAGAAGCGATGTTATTATGTTCACCGAAAGTAGCGTTTTGGTTTTCGCTTCTTTTCAAATGTATTATTTCAATTTCCTGTTTCAATGCAGGCGTTACATGATCTCTTTTCATACCTTTCCCAAAGTGGCTGCTATTAATTGTATTAGAAGACATTGTCATAAATAGATGTATAATATATAAAGAGATAAAGGCAAGCAGGAAGAGCTTAGGTGTGGGTCACAGCTTGACAGTAAATAGTGAGGAAGTGACGTCAGAGGCCAGTGACTGCGATAAAGAAAAAATATGAAAAAAGACGAAGCGCAAAAATGTCCCGGACAATTGATCTGCCGAACTATTGAATTGCGGACTAATGAAACTTTACAACGCATGCGTGCACACACACATACACACGGCGAGCTGGCAGAATCGTTAGCATGCCGGGCGAAATGCTTAGCGGTATTTCGTCTGCCGCTACGTTCTGAGTTCAAATTCCGCCGAGGTCGACTTTGCCTTTCATCCTTTCGGGGTCGATTAAATAAGTACCAGTTACGCACTGGGGTCGGTATAATCGACTTAATCCGTTTGTCTGTCCTTGTTTGTCCCCTCTGTGTATAGCCCCTTGTGGGTAGTAAAGAAATAACACACACGCACGCACGCACGCACACACACACACACACACACACACATGCACATGTAAATATGAAGAGCTTCCACAGTTTCCTTCTACTAAATTCTCTCCGAAGGCATTGGTCAACAAAAGTAGAAGACATTTCTCCGAGGTGACATGCAGTGGGAACGAACCCAAAACTTCTTAATCACACAGCCATGCCTGCACCTGGTCATTAATAATCTCGTTCCTCGAACAATATATAATCTGGCAAAATGAAATTTATAATTTCCATTTACCTTTCTATCTTCCAGATTTTTCTTGTCGCTGGAAATTGCTATGGCGACAGAGAAGGTGGCAAAATGTTGTACAAGCTTTTGTCACTTAAATCAAAAAACCCACAGATGTCTCAATCATTTTCATATGTCCTGCGTGACGAAACCCTGCGTAACCCTAACCCTAACCCAACAGAATTATAAATTCTGGAATTACCTCCAATTCCGCTGGTGTAGCTTGAATTGTCGCCCGAGAACTCACACCACACCAGTTCTCCACTTTTTTTTCCTTGAACTCCGACAGTGTCACCTCCTCCTCGATATTGGAGCAAGCGGCTACTACAAGCCACGCTGATCTAATTTCAAGTGGATAACCTTCTATTGCGATTTGTGTATTTCGTTTGGCAAGTTAAGAATTAATGTTCTATAAGCTATCGTTCTTTTTCTTGTTTCTTCTGTGGCTTCATTGGGGGAGTTAATCTAACATTTGCTCCACCTCCCCGCAGAATTTGTTCAAATTTTCCACGGTTTCTGCCTTGATGTTGTATCTTCTTGGCTTTTTACCGACCGCTGCTGCATAATCGTCCACACTTTCTTCCGAGTCGCTTTCTTACTCAGAGTCGATGCTTTCCCGGGGCTCCAACACTTCATACAAATTACTAGTCATTTTCTGCGGGTACAATTCCCACACAAAATGCAACCAATTTGACCCTAACGGGAGAACAGCAGGAGAACCAAACCTGTTCGCGAGAATAATGTCAAAGGACACCAACAGTTTTTAAACATGAGGTGGTCCCAAGGGGAACAACTGCAACAAAACGATGTCATACAATGGATAACCAAACGCAACTCAAATGCGTAGCTCATCGACTGTATTTCTTTATTTGGCCACAGTGCTTAACATAAGGGGACAAGCAAGCACAGACGAAACACAAAAGAGGGCAAAAATAAAATCGAATGAAAAGAATGTTACTGATAAATGAGAAGGTGGACGACGTCAACTCGAACGTCACCCTCCAAATAACGTCATTGAATATTTTTAGAAAGAGTTTTTAAACAGTTGTTCTATTTTTGTCACTTTGTCTTTGCTGTGTGTTCCTTATGTTGTATATTCAGTGTTCTTTTGGGTGGGGGTAACTTTTTCTTTTCTGCTGTCTGCGTTTGCAATGTCATTTGTCTGCATTCGTATCTGTTCTTGTGAATTCATTTTTAAGTTTTTATGTTTTTTTATCTTTTTTTGGAGGAAGAGAACGAGAAAATTGTTTCTACTTCCTCCCTGCAAATGACCATTCCCTTTCACTTACCTCGGTAGATCAGGACGGTCCAGCTTCCTCCAGCGTTCAATTCTCCTTCTCCACTGTCTCCTCCGCCTCTTTCTGCTTCGTTTCCTCCTCACTTGAAAGCCTAAGTAAGGCTTTCTCTGCTGTTCCTGTTGTTCATCGTGTTTTTTTTTCCATATGCTTCAGCTTGAAGTGTCTAGGGGCATGTTTTCCTTATGTACCCCTTCAGGCCGCAATCGAAACATCTTTGCACTCTGCTCTGGACCGAGACTCTTAGTTTTGTTTCATCCGGCAGAATTATAAATTCAGGAATTTCCTCCAGTTCCGCTGGTGTGACTTGAAATTTCACCCGAAGACTCCTGTCACAGCAGTTCTGCACTTTTTTCTACTCGAACCCCAGCAGAAACACCTCCTCCTTCATATAGAAGCAAGCGGCTACCAGAAGCTACGCCAATCTAATTTCAGGTGGATAACTTTCTATTGCGATTTTTGTGGTTCTTTTGCCAAGGTATGACGGTCAAAGAGCCAGCTCTTTCGTCTGCAGGGTGATCACGGAATCATCCCTAGCGTCGTGTTCTGACATGAATTCTACCCCAACGGTACCGAATTTCTTTCCTCTTTTCATGAATGCCACTTTGAACAAAATAAGCTTTAAGGCCTTTTCAATTTCTTCGGAAGACGCTATCTCTATTGTCTTTATTTTAAGAGAGACAGTTCTATAAATTATCCTTCTTTTTCTTGTTCCTTCTGTGATTTCCTTGGTGGGGCGGTTAATCTTACGTTTGCTCCCTCTCCACGCACAATTGGGGAACCAATGCAACAGAGCTTCTTTGTTAAAAACATCAAACTCATAAAGTAAAGCGACAAACACGCATACATACATACATACATACATACATACATACATACATACATACACTCGATTTCACGGAAAAAGAGCAAAAGCAACTTGCGCGGATTCTCCAAATCCAATCTATTAAGTGGCACAGTGTAGACATGTAAGACATTCCGAAAATTCTCCATGTGAGATTCTTATGTGAATAGATGCACACACGTGGGCGTATGCATCGACAGTGCAACCAACACATCAACTCAACCACATATTTACAAACACCAGGAACTCTCATAACTCCTGTCGCTTTGTTAGCGACCGACTTGAACTCTCATAAGAAGTGAAATGAAACTCCAAGAAAAATACATACATACACGTACATACATACATACATACATACATACATATATACATACATACATACATGCATACATACATACAGACAGACAGATACACATGCATGCATACATACATACATACATACACATACACACACAGGCACACACACATACATACATACACGTACATACATACATACACACATACATACATATATACATATATACATACATACATACATACATACATACACACACACATACATACATACATACATACATACATACATACATACATACATACATACATACACACAGGCACACACACATATACATACATACACACACATACATACAGACAGACAGATACACACACATACATACATACATACATACACACACATACACACACACATACACACATACATACATACATACACACAGGCACACACATACATACACACATACATACAGACAGACAGATACACATACATACATACATACATACATACACACATATACACACACACACATACATACATACATACATACATACACAGGCACACACACATACATACATACACGCACATACATACAGACAGACAGATACACATACACACATACATACATACAAACAAACATATATATATCATGATTGTCTGTCTTGTCAGAATAATGGCTGTCTTTGCATTCAACCGGATTGTTCCGATTTACTTCCGCTCCTGCATGTGCGCAGATGTGACGTTTCCGGACAAAACAGACCAAGAAGTGAAATGAAATGGTTGTGTGACATCGGTAAGTTATTGGATTCAAGTGACAAAAGCTTGTACAACCTTTTGCCGCTTTCTCGGTCGCCACAGTAACTTCCAGGGACCAGAAAAAACTGGACGAGAGAGGAAGAAGAAAAGAGATATGAAAATTATAAATTCTACTTTGTCAGATTATATATTGTTCGAGGAGCGAAATTATTAATGACCAGGTGCAGGCATGGCTGTGTGGTCAAGAAGTTTCGGGTTCGTTCCCACTGCATGTCACCTTGGACAAATGTCTTCTACTTCAGTTGGCCAATGACTTAGGAAACGAATTAGTAGACAGAAACAGGAATCTGTTCGTACTTACAGGTGCCTGTGTGTGTCTACGTATGTGTGTGTCTATGTATGTGTGTGTCTATGTATGTGTGTGTGCGTGTGTATGCGCACGTCCGTGTGTATATGTGTCAGTGCCCGCGTGTGTGTGTGTTGATGTGTATGTGTGTGTATGTGCACGCATGCGTTGTAAAGTTTCATTAGTCCGCATTTCAATAGTTCGGCAGATCAATTGTCCGGGACATTTTTGCGCTTCGTCTTCTTCCATATTTTTCTTTATTGCGGTCACTGGCCTCTGACGTCACTTCCTCACTATTTACTGTCAAGCTGTGACCCACACCTTAGCACTTTCTGCCTGCCTTTATCTCTTTATATATTATGCATCTATTTATGACAATGTCTTCTAATACAATTAATAGCAGCCACTTTGGGAACGGTATGAAAAGAGATCATGTAACGCCTGCATTGAAACAGGAAATTGAAATAATACATTTGAAAAGAAGCGAAAACCAAAACGCTACTTTCGGTGAACATAATAACATCGCTTCTTCAATAACTTATGACATCAAGAAACAAAAGAATAAGTTAATGTGATATTTGGTATGGAAGGGCAGCAAATATAAGAAAAAATGACTGAAACAAGTAAAAGAGAGAGAGTAATTAGTTAGAGCATAGGACGAATGTGTATGTGAAATAAACTATAATAATGAATTTTGAATATATCAAAGCTTGTATGAAACTTGTAGTTCTGTTCTGGGACATCTGGATGTTTCTGTGGTAAATTGCTTCTTCAGATGTACTGAAAGAGACAACTTCCCGTGAAACATTGCAAAAAGTAGCGGTCATCTACAAACGACTGAGTATACCTTGGTCAGAAATTACAGCCGAAACCTTCCAATCTTACCATATTAGTTGGTTGTGGATGATTCCGCTAATTAAACTTGGCTATGGATCAGCACTTTAAAAAAGTATAGCTCAAACTCTGTCTCTAGACCCACTAATGTGTTTCTAGTGCCCCCCAGGTGGCACTCAAGCTTCTAGCGACTACAGAGAGAGAGTTGGTCGCACTGTGCAATCGTAGTATGGTGATATCGGAGTGACTTCCAGGGTGCAGGTCCGTGCACGGCTTTATGGAAAGCAGCAATTATTTATGCTGCAAAATACGTTGTACCAAGGAGGCTAAGCTGAGGAATAGAAGACGAGTGTCTGCGCGCGTGTGTGTATGTGTATGTGTGTGTTGCTCAGTTCCATACGCAGCTCAAGAAACATATTTTTATTCATCACCACCACCACCGATCAGTCCAATAATCATAGGCCGCGACAGGTGAATACATTTCTAGCTTCTTGCCTATCATCAACACCCAGGAATATAATGAATCATGTGTCGTGTGTGAGTCTCTCTCTCTCTCTCTCTCTCTCTCTCTCTCTCTCTCTCTCTCTCTCTCTCTCTCTCTCTCTCTCTCTCTCTCTCTCTCTCTCTCTCTCTCTCTCTCTCTCTCTCTCTCTCTGTCATTTTCCTTGTACAGTAATTTCCCTGATAAAGGCAGACAAACATAGTTGTTTATAAAAGAATCTCATTCAATATTTTTTTCTGCAAAAGCTGAATATTTTTCACCCAACGCTTGTTTTCCACGGACACAGATCAGAATATATAAACGTGTGGTTATTGTGCTTTGTTCCTACCAGTGTTACTATTCGTGTTTGTGTTTTTGTGTATGTGTGTGTATGTGTAACAATTCGTGTGTGTTTATTCGTTTGTGTTTATGTGTATGCGTGTGTTTCTCTGAATGCGTGTGTGCGTGTGAATGTGGGTTCGTAAGAGAGACAGAGAGGGGGGAGAGAGAAATAAGGACAAATGACAAAGAAAGGAACTCAACATGTTGTGGTGTGTAAGAGTGAAGACGTTGGGGAAGAGAAATGAGAAGCGGAGAGGGGGGAAGAGAGGAGCAGAGAGAAGGGGGAATGGGCAGAGACAGTAAAGGGAAGAGAGGCTAGGGTAGGGGGAAGAGAAAAGGAGAGAAATGGAGAAAGAATGGGAAGAAAGAGAGGAAGAACGAAAACAAGAGAGTGAGTGAGAGAGAAGGAGCAAAGAGCTAATATTTGTGTTTCGTATCGAGACGCCTCGGCAAACAAAAGCTGGAAGAGGATGTCGTCATAAATTTGAAGACGAAATAATAAAAAAAAAAAGAGAAAGAAAAAGAAAAGGAGAAGAAGTAGAGACGCGATTTGAAATGATTCGTTTCCTGTCTCTACTTTGTATTCATTGGTGACTTCTGGGTGACGATCAAGTGCCTAAAATAACCAGCCACTTCCGCTTCCTGAGATATAACATGAAGTGGCAATTTGACTCCCATGTTTGTTTGTTTTTGGTTTGTTTATATTTTGTTGGGTTTTTTTTTTTTGAAAGAGATGCTTTTATATTTCCCTGTGTTTGACTCTGTGGATGCCAGTGTGTGTGTGTGTGTGTGTGTGTGTGTGTGTGTGTGTGTGTGTGTGAGAGAGAGAGAGAGAGAGAGAGAGAGAGAGAGAGATGACCACCACGTACTACTGAAATTTACTGGGAATGTCATTTTAAATGTAATTTTTTGCTTTTTCGTTTTGAGTATGTGTGTGTGTGTGCGTCTGGGGGTATGTGTGTGTTTATAAGTGTATGCTGGATATGTGTGTGCGTGTGTGTGCGTGAATTTCTTTGGCCCTTTATGTGAACTGCAGTTTCGGTTATTTTCAGCGTTATATGTGAGGATAGAGGCAGACAGACAGATGGATAGATAGATAGATAGATAGATAGATAGATAGATAGATAGATAGATAGATAGATACATACATACATACATACATACATACATACATACATACGTACGTACATACATACATACATACATGCAAAATGAGTTGATTTGTAATTAATTTTTGTATTGGGCTGGCAACTAAGTTCCCACCGTTGTTTTAAATTTGAATTTTTTAAAAGGTTTAATAAAAAAAAATAACTAATTAATCAATAATGTATTCACCCTTGTTTACAACTTATTCCCAACGTTCAACAAGATTTTCAATACCTCGTTGGTAGAAATCCCCCGATTTCGACTCGAAAAATTGAACCAACCAAGGTCTCAATTCTGCATCAGTATTGAACGAAACTCCGCGCATAGCATTCGAAAGAGATCGAAAGAGGTGGAAATCGGTTGGTGCCAAATCAGGAGAGTATGGTGGGTATGGTAGCACTTCCCAGCCATGCGTTTGAATGGCTTACATGGTCATTTTGGCGATATGAGGGTGGGCGTTATCGTGCAGCAGAAGAATTTCATGCTGCCGATTAGGTCATTTCTCTTGAATAGCCGTGTTGAGTCGTTCCATCTGTTGAACATAGAGTTCCACGTTGACCATTTGGTTCCGTTCAAACAATTCGTAATGGATAATCCCTTCTCAGTCCCACCATACGCAAAACATCGTTTTACGCGGATGAAGATCTTGTTTCATGCGCGGTGTTGCTTTGTTTACCGGGGCTAAGCCATTCCTTACGCTGCTTCATATTGATGTACAGGCACCATTTTTCGTCGCCACTAACGATCCAGTAAAGATATCGTTGTTTGTGTCCATCAGTTAAGCGGTGACAAGCAAGCAAACCAGCGAAGATTGTGGCTCGTTGATTTTTGTTGTTGTCACTTAAAGCATGCGGAACCCATGCTCCATACTTCTGAACCTTTCCCATCGAGTGAAGATGTTTCTCTATAACAGTGTGGGAGCATTCCATTTTCTCTGCCTGATCCCTTGTCGTTTGACGAGAATTTTCGTGCAAAAGTTGGTTTAATCGCTCTTCATCGAACTCAACTGGACGACCAGAACGAGGTGCGTCTTTGAGGTCAAAATTTCCATTTTTGAACTTGGCATACCAATCACGAGCGGTTCTTTCAGCTATGGCACCCTCTCCATACACAACACAAATGTCGCGAGCAGCTTTTGCGGCCTTAGAATCTTGATTAAAAGCAAAAAGAAAGAGGTGTCGAAAATGCTCGTTTTTCTTAACTTGACATTCGATTTTAATGATCTGAAAATAAACAAAAATTAATTAAAATTAACTTGAAAAAAAACAAAATAGATTCCAAAATAATTCAAAAATAGAATTCTCAAAAAAAATAGATTCCAAAATTTAAAAAAAACGGCGAGAACTTAGTTGCCAACCCAATATATTATTTCATATATATACAGACACACACACTCATACAATCACACACACACACACACACACACACACACACACACACACACACACACACATATATATATATATATATATATATATATATATATATATATATATATATATATATATATATATATTGGAGTAATATTTTTTTTATTTAATGAATTAATCTAAGACTATGTTATAAATAATAATTTAAACCACACACACACAATCACACACACACACACACACATACCCTTATTTTTACATTCTTCTTTGGTTTGTTTAATTCTAGTGTTATGTATTTTAATATGTGAAGAATTTTCGCCGTCTCCCGCCATTTGGTCACTCACACAATTCCACTGAATCCATTTCAGAGATTCAGTGGAATTGTGTCAAAGACTAAGTCACAGATATCTGTGACGCAGTTCGTTGACATTTTCTGCGACATGATACTATCAAAGGACATAACAAATGTGTTTATAACGGTGCATAAAGTGTGTTTGAAATGATTAATCATATATGTGCGTGTATGGTTTCGCAAGACTACTACTACTACTACTACTACAACTATTACTGCTGCTGATGATGCTACTACTACTACTACTCACCACATGTAAATGTATGTTTGTATTTCAAAAAGCACTTGAGAACTTCGTCATTGACAAAAGGAAAAACGTTTACATTTATTTTACAATTATCTTTTAGCGTCGATAACAGTTTTAAAGTAGCTAACTTTCTGGACATCACTTTACATTTTAAATTCAAGTTTATATTTTCTCTTTCGCAAAACTAATGAATGCCTCCAATTTGTTAATGTTAAATCCACCCATCCTAGGCCTGTCTTAAGTCGCATCGTTTCTAGTGTTTCTATTACAATTTTCAATCTCTCCGCAAATGAAAATATCTTTAGCAATCGCACTTCTTTACTGTAACCTAGTCATGCTTATTCTGATAAAATATCTCTGGTATTACATCCTTATCACTAGGCTCAAAATTCTAATAGAACAATTAACTCTACAGTAAATCTAATGTTAATTCAAATAAGACCAGGACAATAAGTATATCTTTAATTATCACTCCCATAGAGTTCTCTGTAAAATAAACTCCTCTCTTCCTAAGTATATTTCTGATACTAATAGTTTACCACCACCTCTCCAGTTTTCCCGTGGTTATCCCAATTGATGACGTCAGTAGTGATCCCAAAATTCATCTTCGCCTGGGTGACTCTTCGTAGACGACATAACGGGGGTAGAAAGAGAGAGATTATTAATCTCTTAATCTCTTCTGGAGTGAGATCACCAGAAGAGACTAACAAACTAAAAGCTCTCATCATAACCAAACCAAGTTAACAATTGTCGTTCATCAGGAACTTACCGAAGGCGGCGAGCTTGCACAAACGTTAGCACAAACGTAATCGTTCTGAGTTCAATTTCCGCCGAGGTCGACTTTGCCTTTCATCCTTTCGGGGTCGATAAATTAAGTACCAGTTACGCACTGGGGTCGATGTAATCGACTTAATCCCTTTGTTTGTCCTTGTTTGTCCCCTCTATGTTTAGCCCCTTATGGGCAATGAAGAAATAAGGAACTTACCGTCTAAACCACATTATTTGCTAAGTTTTAATTTCCTCAAAAGGTTTCCATAGCAGAGTCAAAACAACTATGGAAATCGGTAGGGATCATCTTTTATTTCTTGGAAGAAAAACTGAAAGAAACCATAAAACAACACACACACACACACATGTACACAATACCATGCACATACACTCACACACACAAACACAAACACAATCACACACAGATACCTACACACAGAGATACATACGCGCACATACAAAGATACATACACAAATAATATAAGATTTCCCGAACACACAAATACACAAGCATTTGCGAAAGCGCACGCACGCGCACGCACGCGCGTAAAGACATTTATTCACGCACACATAGGTAGACATATGCACAGCAATGTGTACATCATCCATACACATTCTTACACATAGACACACAGGTAAATACCTGGAGGTGCTTGCATACGGACGAGCGCGTGACTATATTGTTTGCTAGTTTTAAATGATATCAGCTAATTTATTAATAAGAATAATAGACTGCCTGTTGTATTATGACGTCTAATTGTACTTCAACTTGTTTTATCTGATAGAAGGACTGAGCCAAAGGTTCTTCTTATCATACAATTTAACATCTTATGATACACAATGCACTTCACGTTGCCACTTTATTGTTTTTCTCAGCTATTGGGTTGGTGCATAATTATTGCGACTTTTTTTTTTTCAACAAATTTTATTCAACAAAAATAGTAACAATATTTAATAAAAACATATTTAAATGATGGGCTGACCGTCTGCCAAGCAAGTGATGAGGAAGTGAAAACTGTAGTGAAGAAGTGGCTCAAAGAACAGTCAAAAGAATTTTACGAGGCAGGGATACATGCTCTCATTCGAAGGTGGAACATTGCTATTGAGAGAAACGGTGACTATGTTGAGAAGTAGGGATGTGATCCACTGAGGACCAGCTTAATTTTGATGTATGATACATGTTCCTGTGTTGGTAATTATACTTGTCCTAAACAAAATGGCATTACTTTTTGACTCACCCTCCTATATTAAAAGAAAATACGTAGTGTACCGTAGATGAGTAAACAAAGAATCGCACATACTGTATGGAAAACGAAACTCGGGAGACGAGCGCGTGGGGTTGTTTTACATTTATAATAAAATAAATATATACAAATTATAAAATAATAATAATAATAATAATAATAATAATAATAATAATAATAATAATAATAATAATAATAATAATAATAATACATACAGTACAGTACTGTTTCTACTTCACTGACTTTCACCTATTGCGGGGATGGGGATGGAATGTAACACCCGCGTTAGTCGAGGGATTACTGTATAGTAATGCTATCTTTTATTTGTTTTAGTCATTAGACTGCGGCCATGCTGGGGCACCGACTTCAGGAATTTTTAGCCGAATGAATCGATCCTTGTATTTAAATTATTTAAGGTCTGGTACTTACTGTGTCGTTCTCTTGTGTCGAACCGCTAGATCACGCAGACGCCAGCCCACCAACACCAGTTGTCAAGCGGTGGTGGTGGGGGGAGACAAACACAGATACAAAGACACGCGCACACACACACATATACATACATATATATATATATATATATATATATATATATATATATATATATATATATATATATATTTCGCCCGGCGTGCTAGCGTTTCTTATTTCTTTACTACCCACAAGAGGCTAAACATAGAGGGGACAAACAAGGACAGACAAAGGGATTAAGTCGATTACATCGACCCCAGTGTGTAATTGGTACTTAATTTATCGACTCCGAAAGGCTGAAAGGCAAAGTCCACCTCGGCGGAATTTGAACTCAGAACGTAACGGCAGACGAAATGCCGCTAAGCATTTCGCCCGGCGTGCTAACGTTTCTGCCAGCTCGCCGCCTTGTTATAGGCAATATTAAACCAACATTGTTCTCCTACCTCAAGGCGGTGAGCTGGCAGAAACGTTAGCACGACGGGAGAAAATACGTTGCGGTCTTTCGTCTATCTTTACGTTTTGAGTTCAAATTCCGCCAAGGTCAACTTTCATCCTTTCGGAGTCGGTAAAATAAGTTGCTGGCCTTGTGTCAATATTTAAAAGCGACATGACTTTCATACCTGTATGTATTGTCACTTCACCTAAGTGTTAAGCTGTTACGGAGTTGGATTGTACGACCAAATAGAACGGTAAGGGAAGTCGTCATTATTATTATACGTTTGCATATCCATTGCGTTGTCGAGTTTTCTAATGTTGCCTTTCGTTTTGGATGCCTACATTTCTAGTCTGTTGTCTTGCCCGCTTGACGATCGAGTGTTTATGTATATCTGCCTTTATTCATATCTGCCTTTGTCCCCCCCCCCCCCCAACATTGTCAAGCGACGTTGGGGGGACAAACACAGACACACAAACATATACATATATACGACTGGCTTCTTTCAGTTTCCGTTTACCAAATCTACTCACAAGGCTTTTGTCGGCCAGAGACTATAGCAGAAGACACTTGCCCAAGGTGCCACGCAGTGGGACTGAACCCGGAACCATGTGGTTGGGAAGCTAGCTACTTACCACACAGCCACTCCTGCGCCTAATAACATCGAAAAATACCTTAAGAATGAGAACCCAGGTTCGAAATTTCCACAAGACAAGATGAGGACAAATATCCATCAAATGTAAATAATGTACATAATGAATATGCCTGTTGGTCGGCCCAGAACCATAGTAGAAGACACTCGCTCAAAGCACCGCGCAATGGGGATGAACCCAAAGGTACGTGGTTGCAAATCGAGCTTGTTAATTACACGATTTTCGTTTTCGTTTTTCGTTTCAGCTATGGGGTCCTTAACCTTGGCTTTAAATTTTGATCCCCAAGGTCAGCAACTTCGGTGAAGGGTTAAGTCGACTACATCAGTCCCAGTGTTCAAATGGTACTTATTTTATCGACCCTGAAAGGATTAAAGGCAAAGTCGACCTCGACGGAATTTGAACTCAAAACGTAAAGACGGACAAAATGCCGTCAAAGCATTTTTTTCCCGGCACGCAAACGATTCGGCCAGCTCACCGCCTTATGGAGTCCTTGGTACTCGCATTCGGCTATAAAGTCTTCAATGCTTACACATAGCTTTGTCCTATTTATTTGAACTTCATCAGAACGAGGCGGTCGTGAATTTCTTAATCATCTTATAATATTTCCCTTTCAAAGGAGAGAGAAAGAGGCGGAAAATAATTCAGCAGCGAGAAAGGTAGAGAAAATATATAAAAGGCATTCTACTTGCAGATTTGTCAGTGTGATAAAATTGTTTTTTTTTTATTTCCATGTTGGTATTTTTAGACTGTCTGAGTCTTAGTGGAGCATTTCAAAACATTTTGAATTGAATTCATGATCGTATGTGTGTGTGTGTGTGTGTGAGAGAGAGAGAGAGAGAGAGAGAGACAGACAGACAGACAGACAGACAGACAGACAGACAGACAGACAGACAGACAGACAGACAGACAGACAGATAGATAGATAGACAGACAGGAAGAGGGGAAGAGAAAGAGCATGGCTTAATGCTTAGGGTATTACACTCACAAGCTTGATATCGTGGGTTCGATTCCCGGATGGGATGAACATGAGTTCTTGAGCAAGACACTTCATCTCCCTTTGCTCTGCGATCACTGTGGCACCTGACGCGCGTGGCACACCGCGCATCTGTACAAGCGACATTGATTCGGTGGAGGGCGGGAACTCGTGTACAGCTTGAGCATTTTATGACAATAAAATAAACCATTTGTGCAGCTTCTTCGGCAAGAAATTGCAAAAGCCACCTTTCTCGGACCCGAGAACGACAGCCATTAATAGCCAATGTGTGTGTGTGTGTGTGTGTGTGTGTGTGTGTGTGTGTGTGTGTCTGTGTGGAGGTGGGGGTTGACTTGTTTTAATGCATTCTGTGCGAACTGCAGTGATGAGAAGGGAGATATTTGTGGTACTTCTGGTTTGTAACAGTGTTGCTATTATTATTATTATTATATATTATTATAATTATTATTATTATTATTATTATTATTATTATTGTTCAGTAGTTTTATTTTTATAGCGTGCTTTCACTTCACTACCGAGCGCAGCTCTGTGCGCCTTGGGTATGTGCTATGGTTTGCTGTGGTGCTCTTATGTTTACTGTATTGAAAGTGTTTTGCGTAGAATGTGTGCAGTACCCAGTAGTGCAATTTTCTGTATGTTATATATATTTGTAAGTCCTGGTGTTTTTGTTATGTATTTGTCTGAATGTTTTATTATTATTATTATTATTATTATTATTATTATTATTATTATTATGGCTTGTGAAATGTGGTGTATTTATTTTGTATGTTTTCGAGGATTTATATGTTTTAAGAACTGGTGTTGCCTGTATTAAATGGAAAAACACAACTTGTCATGTTATTGGCATTGGTGCTGCTGTTGTTGGTGCTGCTGTTTATATTCGTCCCGTCACCTCGCGCGTTTAAATTATTCGTGTTCTTTCTTTTTCTTGGCGTGGTTGTTGTTGTTGTTGTTGTTACTAATGGTGGTGGTGGTGGTGGTCTCCTTCTTGTCATTGCTGTCACTAAGACTGTGACGAATACAAGTCATTGCCCCGCTGCTGGTTCTATTTATGTTACCGTTCCTAGAACTTGCGCTGTCCACACCTCGTCGAACAGGACTCTACGAATTTTTCCTACCGTTTCCCTCCTTTCTTTTTACTCTTTTACTCTTTTACTTGTTTCAGTCATTTGACTGCGGCCATGCTGGAGCACCGCCTTTTAGTCGAGCAAATCGACCACATGACTTATTCTTTGGAAGCCTAGTGCTTATTCTATCGGACTCTTTTACCGAACCGCTAAGTTACGGGGGACGTAAACACACCAGCATCGGTTGTTAAGCGATGTTTTGGGGGGGGCAAACACAGACACACAAACATATACACACACACATACACATACATATACATATATATACATATATACGACGGGCTTCTTTCAGTTTCCGTCTACCAAATCCACTCACAAGGCTTTGGTCGGCCCGAGGCTATAGTTGAAGACACTTGCCCAAGGTGTCACGCAGTGGGACTGAACCCGGAACCATGTGGTTAGTAAGCAAGCTACTTACCACACAGCCACTCCTACGCCTACAAGCAATTTTTTAATCCCCTCCCCCTTATGCTACAATTCAACAAAACGTACACCACATGCACGTATGCATATATATATATATATATATATATATATATATATATATATATATATATATATATATATGTTCATCATTTTTTTCAGCCTGTAGAGAAATGGCTAAAATTTGCCCTGTTTATAATTATACCATATGTTACATATTTATTATATCATACCTTGATACTGTGTAGAGTGTTAAACACTTTCGGTATGCAAATTAGGGATTCCTTCATAGAGTAACTGCTGCATTTGTTGAGTATATAAACAGTTTGGCTGCTTGGTTTTTTTAAGAAATTGTCAAAATGATGTGGTCCCCTCTGAAAAGAACCCAATACGGTTCTAAAATCGATTAAGGTTGTTCATCATCTTTTTTTTTTTTCAGTCTACAGAGAAATGGCTAAAATTTGGTTAGAGCGTCAAGCTCACAATCATGAGGTAGTGAGTTCGATTCCCGGATTGTGTGTTGTTCCAGTTTACTCAGCTGTAGAAATGAGTTGCAACATCACTGGTGCCAAGTTGTATCGGCCCCTTTCCCTTGGATAACATCGGTGGTGTACATAGGGGAGGCAGGTATGCATGGGCGACTGCTGGTCTTCCATAAACAACCTTGTCCGGGCTTGTGACTCGGAGGGTAACTTTCTAGGTGCAATATTCTCTATCTCATGGTCGCACATTATTATTATAATAATACTTATTATTATTATTATTATTGTTGTTATTATTATTATTATTATTATTATCATTATTATTATTGAATTCAAATTACGACAAACGTAAATAAACAAACGAAGTTTGCTTTTAGATGCGTTGAGATGTCTTTTAGAAAGTTTAAGAAGCGATTTTAAATTCTCAATCGCAGAATAATGCTAATAATATAGCCTGAACAGGATAAACTACCCCTATTTTGCAGAGAAAAGTGTAGGTGACTAGCTGTGGACTCGAACTCACATCCCCGTGATTACGCGTCGCGATGCTTTGCACAGCTAGCCACCTACACTTTTCTCTGCAAAATAGGGGTAGTTTATCCTGTTCAGGCTATATTATTAGCATTATTCTGCGATTGAGAATTATTATTATTATTATTATTATTATTATTATTATTATTATTATTATTATTATTATTATTATTATTATTATTATTATTATTATTATTAAGGCGGCGAGCATGTCTTCTCAAATCTCAAGAACCTTTCTTAGGATTCTTGCAGAAGTCAGGATTGCACTTCTCTGTAGACCGACGATGCGAGTCCCAGTTTTGGGTGTTGTGCCAAGTGCATCGATTACCAGGAACAATCGTCGCTTTATTTCTCCCTGGTTAGATTCTGACATTTCACATTTTAAAAATTTCCTTAGTATCCTCTCTGTTATCATACGGTATCACGAAGTTGTTTATAGTAAGAGCAGCAGCAGCAGTAGTGGTAGTAGTAGTAGTAGTAGTAGTAGTAGTAGTAGTAGTAGTAGTAGTAGTAGTAGTAGTAGTAGTAGAATCGTTGATGTGATTCTGGCTGTTTTTCTTTTTTTTTCAAGTTAATATTTAAACAGAGAGCAAAGACTAAAAAACTGTACAAATACATCAATCATCCCCCACACACACACCTACCCACGCCATGCCCCCTACACCCCCAACGCCATCCTATGCCCCCCCCCTATGTTTCTCTATGCCCCCTCCCTTTATTGCAGATACACATAAAAAATGTTTCCCCGCTTTCCACTGAAACATTCTCTTACAAATAACGCCATCGGCGAAACGCGTTTTTCCCTCAATAAAAGGTAAAAGGCAAACCATTCGATATCAGTGCTGTCGTACAAAAGTATGCATTGAATATTTAAGGGACAGAGAGGGAGATTTTATAGTACATGGTGCGGCAAAAACCTTTCACATTATATGTGTGTATCTAAGGCGGCGAGCTAGCAGAATCGTTAGCAAGCCGGGCGAAATGCTTAGCGGTATTTCGTCTGACTCCACGTTCTGAATTCAAATGCCGCCGGGGTCGATAAATTAAGCACCAGTTACGCACTGGATTCGATGTAATCGACTGGTCTCATCCTCCTCTAAAATGCCAGGCCTTGTGTCGATAGTAGAAAAGATTATGTGTGTGTGTTTAAATACGTGGTGTAAGGTGTGCTTCACCTTGCGTTGTCCCATCTGCCATCTATTGCAGGTAACTTTCACAGGAAATCATCCCAGCTTCAATGTCATCTCCATTGTTGACATGCCCCCCCCCCCCCGGATGTATTTGTCGTTTTAACCATGAAGAACGAAACGCAGTTACAATCTACACGCGCACAGAGAGGAATTAGAGTAGAAATTGTGGAATATTTTTGCTAGGCAGTCTCAGAACAGACAATCTACTCTAATGCCTCTATATGTGCGTGTATGTGTGTACGTGTGTGTGTGTGTGTGTGTGTGTGTGTGTGTGTGTGTGTGTGTGTGTGTATGTGTGTAGAATATAACCGCGTTTCATTTTTCGTGGTTATAACGAAGAGAAATACTTCACAAAACATGTCCGTTCTTTCAGGTGACAAAAGAAAGAGAAAATATTCATTTAAACAAAAATAAAGACAAACATTCTCCATTGAATATTTGAACATCCCACCACACTTACACACACACACATACACACACACACACACACACACACACACACACACACACACACATACACACACACACACATACACACACACACACACACACACACACACACAAATACATGCAAAAACATAAGCTACTTTGTATATGAACACTGTGTCATACACACAAGCTCGTCATCTCCCTCTCTTTTTCTTTTTATCTCTCTTTCTTTCGCACCTTCTCCCCCTCTATCGCACACACATACACACACACACACATTCACGCAGA
>NC_142933.1:108199954-108209954 GCF_046866305.1 Octopus bimaculoides
GTAGAACAGCAACAACAACAACAACGATTATGATCATGGTGTTGATGTCGATGACTTTTATTTGTTTTATTTGCCGCGTGGACATCAAATTAGGCAAACATTAAGAGGACAGTTTATAATTTGCATAAAAGATTAGAGAAAAGATTGAAAGATAAATTGAAATAAAAGCATCCTGAGTATCTCAATATTAGCGTGTATATGTGTTTCGCCTTGGCTGGCGAAGTTGGACCAACAGAGGTTCCACCGCCTGCGAACAGGACGGGATTCCATGGGCCAGAAAGAAAATGCCAACAACGCAAGCCCAGAGCCAACTCCTTGCCTTCGGTCCTAACGGATGACCAATGCTTGACCAGTGGAAGAGCACTTCCGAGCAGGCATCGGACTGGTTGGGCACACAGCCGGACACACACTGCCCAGTTTTATTTCTCCCATGTGATATACTTGGTCATCATCGACAACGACGGATAATCTAACAAATGTACGATGGTGCGCGCGCACCTGTGTGAGTGTGAGTGTGAGTGTGAGTGTGAGTGTGAGTGTGTGTGGTGGGGCTGGGTTGGTGGGATGATGGCGATCAGTGACTCGGAGTTAGAGACAATACTTTTCAATACAATAACAGCGACACCTTCGCTTCCGACATGTCACAACACAACCCGAATGAGAATCGTTGTTTGCATGTTTATAGTTGTATACAAGACGAATACTTATGAATGCGTGTGAGTATATATGTGTGTTTGTACGCATGCGTATGTATATATGTGCTATATGTATATATGCATTTATGTATTTATGTATTATATTTCTGTATATATGTGTATGTATGTATACATGGAGTTTTAAATATATATATATATATATATATATATATATATATATATATATATATATATATATATTTATGTACATATATATATGTATATATATGTATATGTATATGTATATATGTATATATATATATATATATATATATATATATATATATATATATATATATATATGTATATAACATATATATATATGTATGTATTCATGCATATTTGTATAAAGTTTCCATTTATGCACGCGTGTACGGGTGTGTTTATATTTGTATGCTTGTAGGTAGGTATGTATGTGTATATACATATATAAATATATACACATAAATGTATGTTTTGATATATGTGTGTGTATATATAAATATATATAAATACACACACACACATACATATATATATATATATATATATATATATATATATATATATATATAGTTTAAACAGAGTTAGTGGTTATAATAACTGACTAAGGGATAAAATATCCGTATGTACTATCGGTATCACCGTGATCACTGAGCATTGGTGAGCAGGTACACTATGCACGTAGAGTCCAGGTAAGAACAGGATGAACAAGAGTTTATCAGGAAACAAATACAAATAATCAGAAAATGGAGGAAACCTCAGATTAACAAGCACATCGTTTGGACCACATTTATAGCTTATTTTTTAATACTTATCTTTACCATAAATTAGCGGTTCGGCAAAAGATGCCGATAGAATAAGTACTAGGCTTACCAAGAATAAGTCCTGGAGTCGATTTGTTCGACTAAATGCGTTGCTCCAGCATGGCCGCAGTCAAATGACTGAAACAAGTAGAAGAATAAAAGTATATATATATATATATATATATATATATATATATATATATATATATATATATATATATATATATATATATATATATATATAAACACACACACACATTCACATACACTTATATATGTATATGTAGGTAAGCGTATATTTGTGTGTGTATGAGTTTGTGTGTGTGTGTGTGTGTGTGTGTGTGTGTGTGTGTGTGTGTGTGTGTGTGTGTGTGTGTGTGTATCTGCATTTTCATGTTTTTATTTAAAAGACAGTTGTATGACAATAGTGGATATAATTTTTTTTCTATTTCGGGAGGGTCATTATGCCAATAATGAATGGATTTATTTATTTATAAAAAATATTGAATGACTTTTGCAAGACCAGTCTTGTTTTTTGAGAAGTTCTCCAAGTCCTCCAAGTGTAAGACTAATCCTAAAAGGAATTTGCCAGACCAGTTCTCTATAAGGTCTTTCTGATCATAACTTAACTGACAAGCTATTTTTGAAGTCCCAATTAAGTTGAACTGTACAGCAGATTTTACTTGTCTCAGTATTGAGTGACCCCTATGTAGAAATGTTCGCTGTCATTCTTAACTTACTCACAGCTATCGTGTGTATCAAGGCATGTCATCCGTCCGCCCACATTTGTTTAAGGGACACAAGCAATAAAATGCAATAGAAGTATGTGGGAAGTCGTTTTTTATTTGTCATTTTTTCCTCCATGTTATTACAGACAAGTTTACAAATAAAGATAAATATTTTCCCGTGTATTTAGTTTTTAATAATCTTTCTATCTGTAGACACATTGTTTCCACATATCGTGCATCATCGATCAAATGACTGACATGATTATATCAAATATATTACTTTTGAACAGTTCGAAAGCGTGGAAAGAAGGCGATGAAGATTAAAATTGATTTCACTTACATTGGGTGGGGGGGGGGGCTACAAAGACAGAGACAGAGACATATGGAGAGAGAGCATGCGTGTGTGTGTGTGAGAGAGAGAGAGAGAGAGAGAGCATGCGTGTGTGTGTGTGTGTGTGTGTGTGTGTGTGTGTGTGTGTGTGTGTGAGAGAGAGAGAGAGAGAGAGAGAGAGAGATAGAGAGAGAGAGAGAGAGGCTAAAAACGAATAGACTATACACATACTTGTGATTGTCGTGTTATTTTGATTATTTTCTCTACGCCGGACCCGTCACGACATCACCACGCAGATAATATAAACTGTATTTGTATAGTGTCTAAATTTCCTTAGTTCTCGGTATAAAAAGTCTCGTGACTGGTCTAGTCGTCTTTTGTGTAAGGAAGAAAAACGGGAAGCATGGGGGAATGTTTTTTTTTTTTCTCTCTTTCATTTTTTTCTTTCAGTTCATATTATTACGGACAAATTAGTATCTAAACAACTAGTAGACAGACATACAGACATACAGACATACATACAGACAGACACACAGACAGACATACAGACACACAGGCAGACAGACAGGCAGACAAACAAGCAGACAGGCAGAGGGCCATATAGACACACAGACAGACAAACAGACAGACAGACAGACGTGCAAGCAGACAGGCAGACAGACAGACAGATAGATAGATAGATAGATAGATAGATAGATAGATAGATAGAAAGACACAGAAATAATTTTATAAACTATTTTAACAAGGCAAAGTTCGACAATGACTTCGAAGTTTCGGTTTACAGACCGTCATTAGACTGTAGTTTACTTTGGTTTCTCAAGCTTTATATAGTCTTTAGTAGGGTGTCCCTTTCATAGGTTGAGTAATGTGAATGAACATTAGGTGTGGTGGCAAGACAAGAGATGTGGCACTGTATGAAGGGCAAGTGGAAGAGAAAATGTGAAAGATAAATATATTATAACGTTACGCTCATACGCTTTTGATGTGTTCACGTACTTAACCTCTATGGATGTGAGTATGTTGCTTTTTGTCTTTGTGAATATATTAAATTAATGAATTTCATATTAAATTAACTGAGCGCTTTAGGAGTCACGAATTTGCTTCGGAAGTATTAGCGTCTGATTCTAATTTATGACCAATTTAACATCTTTTATTCAGTATAGCGTTGAATAAGGTCTACTGGCTAACCTAGGGGCCAGTAAAGTGGTCCATATTGACCCCTGGGATCAATGAACACCTGAAACAATTTTGAGCATTAAGGGTCTTGAATCCGAGAGGGGCAGTAAACTAAGTCTAAAACTCTTTAATTTCTACCCAAATATCAATGCAATATTAATTAGTATTCAACAGACACAAATTTCTCATTAAATATTCTGACTATATCAATCTAACAGGACTACAATTCCATTAAATATTTTCATTAAATTTCCTCTTTAAATATTTCTTAATAAATTGAGGTAATGATACAAAAGAACTATGGAATTATTGCTTTTTAAAATCAATAAGTTTTTATTAATTATACCTTTTAATTTTATTTTAGAAATTTGCATGATGAAGGTCAATCAGTTATCGACGATTCCATGAAGCAATCACTGATATAAGAACTTTGACGAGTCCTGACCTTATCACAGCAATAAGAAGTTAACTCCCCAAACATCTCTGCCTTTAAATACCGGTTGACATGTCCAGTGAGTTCACCGTAACGTTTACTCATGCTTGAACAAGTGTCATAACCGCAAGAAAAGTTCTCTGTCATCAATTCATTGGCATTTTTTGTCTGGTTTTTGTTTTCTTTAATAAAATAGTTTTTAACTATTAATGGTGAGATTTTATAGATATATTTTCTCGGCAAATTTTTCACGCCGTGAACTTTCTTCACGGTGAACTAATGGCGGTGAACTAATGGCGGTGAACATACCTGTAATCACCGGTTGAAGAGAAAAGAAAGGCTAATTTGCTGAAATCCTGTATAAACCTGGAATAATAAGCTATTTACCATATCTGTTTCAATGGAATAATCCTTGTTTTTCTCTGAGGTTTTACTTTAGTTTCACAGACAAGAGCAAACATGAGCAGCCTGCAGCCCGCAAGACTTCCTGAATGGCACACCTAACGATAAATTACCTTGAATTTTTTTAGTTATGCGGCCCGCCTGATGATGAACAATGTCTAACACGACTCGCTTCTCGGTAAAGTTTACTCATGCTTGAACAATTGTCAGAACTCTGAAACACCCCTTAATTTCTCTTCAATATTTAGGGAGTTCTTTAGAAGAGATTTGCTTCGGATTTGGCACTAAGATGTCTTCTGGACCACAATGTGTATATGCACATAATCACGTATATCAATCAATCTATCTATCTATCTATCTATCTATCTATTTATTTATCTATCTATCTGCTTATCTATCTTTCTATCTATCTTTATTTATCTATCTGTCTGTCTGTCTATCTATTCATCCATGCATGAGTATGTGTGCGTGTATGTATCTATGTATGTGTGTGTGTATGTGTGTATGTGTGTGTGTGTGTGTGTGCTTGTATGTGTATGTGCATAAGTAAGAATGTATGCAAGCATTGATACGTATGTCTATATACATACTTATGTGTTTATGCGTACAGATATATCTACTATAGAAATGAGAGTGTAAGTGTGTGTGTATTTGCGTACGTCACCGAAAGGCTCCGAAACGGTGCAGCCAAGAGAGAAACGGGTTTGGTTTTCGAAATCTGCATCCCAAGGAGGAATCTTTTGGATTTTAGTAATCACAGAAGATAATTCTCTACGAGAATCAACTAGCAGATCGCCAAAATAGAATATCTTTAGAAGCCGCCATCTTAAATTCGTGATGACCTGAGTGTGTGTACGTATGCATATGTGTGTGTGAAATGTGTGTGTGTGTGTGTGTGTGTGTGTGTGTGTGTGTGTGTGTGTGTGTGTGTGTGTGATGTGTGTGTTGCGTCTAATAACTATCGGTCTATGTACCTCTCTCTATCTGTCTACTTGTCTCTCTCTCTCTCACAGTTTTTAATGCTCTTCCCCACTCTATATATATTTATCACTCTCTCTCCATCTCTCACTCTCATTCACTCTCTCTCATTCTCTCTCTCTCTCAATCTCTCTCTCATTCTCTCTCACTCAATATGCATCTCTCTCTCTCTCACACACACATACTGCTCCCCACTTATCTGTCTTGATATGACATGTAATGCAAGTCTGTCTCCCTCTCTCCCTCTCTCCCTCTCCCCCTCTCTCTCTTTCTCTGTCTGCCTCTCTCTCTCTCTTTGTGAGTGGATTTCGTAGACGGACACTGAAAGAAGCCCGTCGTATATATATATATATATATATATATATATGTGTGTGTGTGTGTGTGTGTGTGTGTGTGTGTGTGTGTGTGTGTGTGTGTGTGTGTCTGTGTTTGTCATCTATCCATCGCTTGACAACCGATGTTGGTGTGTTTACGTCCCCGTAACTTAGCAGTTCGGCAAAAGTGGCCGACAAAATAAGTACTAGGCTTACAAAGAATAAGTCTTGGAGTCGATTTGTTCGACTAATGGTGGTGCTCCAGCTTGTTTAGAGTAAAATGACTGAAACAAGTAAAAGAATAAAAGAATATATATATATATATATATATATATATATATATATATATATATATATATATACACGCAAATATTCTATAATTATAAACATAATTAGAATTAGAATATTTGCATAATTTTACCAAAAAAGGTTATTTTAACGTTCCGATCTACTTGGCAAAATTATTAATTATTAATTAATTAATTGATTAATTAATTAATTAATTTTACCCTTTTATTATTGATATATATAAATACACACACACATACATACACACACACATATATATATATATATATATATGTGTGAATGCTTGTGTGTATGTATGTGTGTATGTGCTCACATACATATATATATATATGTATTTATCTATATATATAGGCATATGTGCATATACGTAGATATGTATATGTGTGTATATACAAGGAAAGAGAAAGAGAGAGAGCGAGAGGGGCGTGGCGTGAAAGAAATGAAACAGATTACATTTGCTTTCGTGTTTCCTGTCCTGCTGCACCATTTCCGATCAAATATCTCGGGCCATTGCCAACAAAATTACATCATAACGCTTTCATTCTGTCATTGGCTTTCATTACACATTGTGCTATGTAACACTACCTCACTTATCGAGTCAATACAACACAGATCAGCAATGGCGTTGTTAGATATTCATTATTAATACTTATTGTGCTGTTTCATGTTTGTCAATGTAATGGGGAGCGGAAGAAACTCTGTAATGCGGTATTCTGCTACATCATATTTATGTTCAGAGTTCAAATGCTTGGTGGTAAAATGTCTTATCATTTCAGTTTGTTTATCATAATTATATGTGTGTATGTGTGCGCGCGCGTATACATCCATATTTTCTAATTGTTATACAAATTTTGGGTAAAATCTCCACTTTTACCCGCTCCCATTGATTGCACCTAGTATAGCACTAGTGTAGCAATAATTGGGTACCCTCCCAGCAGTATACTGGATAGATACTATCCCTTAGTGGGTTGAACCCCCAACCACTAACTCTCTCACGTTATATATATATATATATATATATATATATATATATATATATATATATATATATATATATATATATATACGTTTCTCAATTTGTGTTGCAAGATTCCTGATGTGAAATCATGTGTTGAAAAAGATATTGTTGTATTTCGAGAGTGTCATTTTTTTTTCTTTTGCCAAATAGTGCGTGTGCTTATTTGGCAAAAAAAAAATTACCATCCCGGAATACAATATATATATAATGAATAAAGGAAACGGAACATGGAGTTAGAAAGAATTTTTAGTTCCGACCCATCCTGCATCTGTGCCTTACGGCTGGGATATTGTACAGCTAGTTGTGACCACAACATGCCAAGCGAAACTCAGTATATGTAGCGAAGTATCTTATTTGAAACGAGACACCTGAAGAGATGCAGCCTGCACTGATGGATGCAACACAACTAGTTGTACAATATCCCACCCGTAAGGAACGGATGCAGGATGGGTCGAAACGATCGTTGTGTTGAATAGAGATTCTTGCAAACTCCATTTTCTGTTTCCCTCATTCTTTATAAACTCAACAAAACCCTACAGAATTCCTGACGTAGATCCAGTGACAATTATATCATAACCGTGGATGACATCAGGGTAGCCTAAATGGCGAAAGTACTTCAATCAGCATACTACTGGACATATACCCAGAAGTTCAAATATTTATATATACAGGGATTGGACAAAATAATGGAAAAACCTTAAAATTTCAAACAAATTTATTTTAATATGGGGTAGGACCGCCTTTGGCAGTAATTACAGCTTAAATTCTACGAGGTATGAACTCGTACAAAGTTTAAACTGTTTCCAAAGGAACTTTTGTCCATTCTTCAGCTAAAGCAGTCTCCAGTTCTTGTAGTGATGATGGTGGAGGATATCGACTCCTTGCTTGTTTTTCTAAAATGCACCATAAATGTTCAATAATATTGAGATCTGAGGATTGTAGTGGCCAAATAAGATGTTCAACTTCACTAGAATGTTCCTTGTGCCATTCAGTAACAACTTTAGCTGTGTGAATTGGTGCATTATCATCCTGAAAGATTGCGTTTCCTCCGGAAACAGTTCCGCAACCATAGGATGAATTTGATCAGATAAAAGGCTATTAATTCTGCCATGAAGGGAAACCATTGGCCCGGCGAATTCCAAAATATAGCCACAACCCCCACCCCCCACCCCCACACACACACCAGATCATCACAGATCCTCCTCCATATTTAACAGTTAGAAGAAAGCAGTTTGGGTCAAATGCTTCTTTCGGCTGTCTCCACACGTATACTCGGCTGGTGGTCGGAAATAAGGTAAAGGATGACTCGTCCGAGAAAATAACATTCTTCCACTGCTCTAGGGACCAATTCTGTAGGTTTTTACTCCACTCTAAACGCTTTGTAACGTTTGTTTTTGAAAGTAGTGGTTTTCTGATTTCAGCCCTCCCGTGAAATCCGGCTTTGTGCAGCTCCAGGCGAACAGTTTTTTGTGGAAACTGGGTTCTCGAAGTGGTTATTAAGCTCTGCAGTAACTTTGAGAGCTTTACTTTTGTGGTCCTTTCTAACAATTCGCGTAAGAGTTCGACAGTCCCTATCTGAAAGTTTTGGTTTTCTTCCGGAGTTTTGTTTCGACGAGCAGGTTTTTTCCCTCTTTCTCAAAGGCTGTCATTACTTTCGAGACAGTACTTCTTGATACACCAAACATTTCGGCTGTTTTCGTTACGCTAGCACCTTCCATACGAGCACCAACAATATAATATATCGCATTCGCCATGATAGATCGCTAACCACTACACACATTTTTTTCTCTCCTTGTTTCTCTCCTTGTTTCTTTCTGTGTTCCTTTCTGTGGAAGAGCGTAGGATCGAAACGTTAAAGACTTTTTCAATTCCCAAGCGTTATACTAATACATATGTTTGTTTTCTACACCACCTGTCTTCATCTGTTGTTTTTTTGTGAATTCTCCCTATATATATATATATATATATATATATATATATATATATATAGGTGTCAAAACCATTATGATATCCGTTAGGCAGCTGATGCTGGGGATGTATACTTGATATAGCTGTTGTCTGTGAACCTTGGAAGCCTCATTATTCTTTCATTCTCGTAAGGGACCAAACACCCGTGATAAGTGAGGACAGATATACTTTATTTTGATATATTTCCAACTTCGAACTTCGCTGAAGAAAACGCTCCTCATTTGTATCTTACTTCTGGATAAGACGTGATAAAATGGCTACAGGAAATTTCACTGTAAACATTTTTGCTGTAGACAAATTCGTCATAAAAAATTTCATTATAAATGTCCTCATCACCTCTTATTTTCTTTTCTTTTAATGTTTGATGTTGCTAAAGCTGCATGGCTACTTTTGTCCAAGTAGCACTTGATATTGTCCAGCCATTACGTTCTACACCTCTCTGTTGATCAACTACCGTTTACTTTTCCTTCAATGATAATGTTTCCCAGATCCCTGCTTCTTAGAATAAGGTCAGTATTTGAGAAAATGTCATACTTATTCTGGAGCCTGTTCAAATCATTCCACTTCGTTCTTACAAAAAAAATTGCCTTTTGTAATTATAAAATTGGCTCGAAATACATATAAATATTTTCAGATTCGTAAAGAAAAAAAGGAGCATCTTAAACAGATACGGCCTTCGTATTTCCAAGGAAATGTTTCTTGATAAGAGAATGTTGATATGGCTAAGAAAAAATTCTGCAAGAATTTTATAGAATGAGTTCTTAGAATCTGTACATATATTACATTTCTGAAGAGATACAAACACACACGCACTCATGCACACACAAACGCACACACACACATATTTGTATGCATATATATGC
>NC_142933.1:108212454-108222454 GCF_046866305.1 Octopus bimaculoides
TGGGTCTCGTCTGTCAATGATATTATTAAGAGTGTTTTTTTTTTTGTACAGCACAAGTCCTTATTAGAGATTCTCTCAACGTAAATAACATTGTATTCTGTGTGAAAACATAATTTCCACGTTAAGCTGGAAATCAGGATTACCATGTGTGTGTGTGCGCCTGTGTGTGCGTCTATGTGTGCGCCTCTGTGTGTGTGTATGTGTGTGTGTTATTTAGGAATGTAAAAGCTATGGCCAGTCATAGAGTGACCATTGATTTCGCACCAAGGTGACTCGTCAGACTGAAATGGCTGAAGGCGCATTGACGAGTCGTCTGTACTATTAAGCGCTTTACAGGCTCGAAACCAACTGTCACACTATGACCGGTCATAACTTTTAACTTCCTTAATATTATATTACTTCTCTAATGCTTTAGGGTATGTTTCTTCTTCGGCTATACAAACAACTGACGATATATATATATATATATATATATATATATATATATATATATACCGCTGCCGTAGTCTCCTTTAGAGAGACTTAGAAATATTTATATATATATATATATATATATATATATATATATATATATATATATATCGTCAATTGTTCGTATAGCTAATCAACGGCAGCATTCGTCCTATTTTTTGGACTGCCATGTTGGCTTGGCGATAACTATTAATATATATATATAGGATCTTGTTCAAAACGGGGGCACCAGTTTTCATTAATGTTTTTTGTAGTGTTTTTGGTACCGAAAGACTTTCAAACTTCGTATACTTATCTATTTTGTGTTATAGAACAGAAAAAAATGTTTGCATTCGAATTTATTTCATGTAAAAAATTGTCTTATTTCGATAATTTCAACCAATCACTGACAAGTATTCAGCTGTTTACACTTACTCCTTTGGCAGTTTAAGCGGTGTAAAGCGTATTTAATCTCCATTTATAATTTCGTTAACATCTGCCTGAACTGTATGTGTACAACATTTGCTTTTTTCATTTTCTTTCACGCGTGTTTATTTCGTTAACATCTGCCTGAACTGTATGAAAGGTTTATTAGCTACTGCCTAACCCTAACCCTAACCCTAACCCTAACCCTACTGCCAATATGCTTCAGCCATTTTTTGACAAGGAAATAATAATTTTATCACCGCCAGAATCGTTTGAGAATCGTTTGTTTACGTAGTCAGCACTTAATGTATTCGACTGAATGGACGTCAGTCATTGGTTGAAATTACAGAAATACGACAACTTTAACATGAAATAACTTGCGATGTACGTTTTTTTCTTAAGAAGACTAAGAGAAAAAGATGTTTTATATGACACATTCTACCAGTGTCCCAAGTTTCAAAGTGTTTCGTTAAGAAAATACTGGTGCCCCCGTTTTGAACAAGATCCTATATATATATATATAAATTAAGCGGAAACTGGAGAAAACTTTTGATGAACAAACAAATTGACTGGCATCGGTTATTACTTTTTTAATACAAAACTTTAAAGTTTTATATTTTAAAAAGAATAACCGATGCTAGTCAATTTTTTTGTTGATCAAAAATTTTCTCCATTTTCAGCTTAAATGAAATTTGATTCCTGATAAATTCTTGTATATTTTGTTATTGCTTGTATCCTATGAACATAGTATGCTTGCATATCCATGCCCAGGGTTAACACAGGTAAATTATACCGGTAGTAATAACGAATATACTTATCCCTTAGAGGGTTATTCCAGCCGCTAACTCTACTTACCTATATATATATATATATATATATATATATATATATATATATATCTCAAAGAAAAAGAGAAAAGATTAGGAAGTTGATAATTGTTTATTATTAACAACAATTTGGTCTTCTTCGCTTCTTGCGGCCGTTTCAATTGATACTCAATAATTTAATTACAAATTCAATTACAATAATTTAATTACAAATAATTTAATTTAAATTTACATTTATATGGCATGAATATAATTTCAGCAGAAGAATAAAAGATGTACCTTTGGATGTGATATCTGGGCTCATCAATTCATTTTCTTCTTTTAAATGGATATAAACTATATGCTTTATATATACCTATTATTTTAAGGACTTTCATTCCCCCAAAATACTAGGTATTGAACCAGTATTTCCTTGGATGAAACCATCCCCTCATGAGGCTAACACATCCTCTATTGATATATATATATATATATATATATATATATATATATATATATATGCGTGTGCATGTGCGTACGTATATATGCATGCATGTATTTACACTTGACTGAGAAAACATACAAGAAGGTCGAAACACCATGCTGTCTCTAAGTCTCCTTACGCTAGTGAATCACGAGTTATGAAGATACAATGTCTAAAGGAAGGAAGTGTTCTTCAATGATGTAAAGCAACAGCGATCAGCACATCCAAGTTCGAATCTGCCTGAACGTATTGAGAATGACTAAATATGTTATTGTTTGGGTTCAGGCTGATCTATATAAATCTCATGAATTGTTATCTGTCCGGAAATCACAAGTACGCAGCAGCAAATAATTTGTTTGTTGATTCCTATAAATAAAAGCTTGCACACTGGTTAGATTCATCGGTAGCCGTGACTGAGGAAGCACGTAATAAGGTTGAAACATCGCAATTTCTTAGAGTTCCCTTACATTGGTGAATCGCATGAGGAGGTGATCTCGGTGATACAAAACAAATGCGATCGGGTATTCAGGTTCGAATCTGCCAGAAACTATTGAGAATAGACAGATATGTCATTTCTCGGATTCTCGCTGGCTGCGTGCACCTTGTAAATTATTTTCTTTTATTGATCTTTATGTTTCTAATAATCGTAAGAAAATATGTACTATGACGTACCTTTAAAACTTAATTTGCTGACAACCCGCCCCAACCTCCGAATCACACTTCATTAGCTTCTGCTACCTGGTTACCATGTGACATGCAGTGTACATATTTAGTTGTCTTACGGTGTATCATTCGCTCAGTATATTACTCTCTGTCTCTCTTTTTCTCATATTTTCTCCCTCTTTCTCTTTCTCTCTTTCTCTTTCTCTCTCTCTTCCCACCTCTCTTTCTCTCTAATCAAGTGATTATTCTGCTAGAAATAGCAAGAAAAAGCCCTCTCAACTCATACCATGTTACCTTTAAAAAGAAATGCAACACTGAGAAAATCGATGGGATGGTCACAGCAGAAACATGTGTGATCAAAGCTGACCTGGCAGTAATCAACATCCGTAGCGTTTTCTGTCAGAATATAAAGACTCTTCGAGTTAATGCCTCTATTTTACCAATATGTTCCCAAATTCTACAGTGAACTGAACGGAGGTCAATGCCAAATTATACTGCAGTGTGTGTATAAGCGTACACTTATATATGTGAGTTTACGGCTGTATATGTGTATATGTATATGCGCAAGTTTGTGTGTGTGGGTGTGTGTATGTGTGCGCACGTGATAACTTTTACTTATCGTGAAATTCGTTCTGCTGTCTACATCAACCTGAGGTATGCATATGTGTGTATACTTTATATGTGTATAAATATGCAAGTATGTGTAGTCGTATATATATGTGCGTGTGTGTGTGTGTATGTATACATTATATATATGATTTATGTATATGTATGTATTAATATGTCTATATGCATATATACATATAAATACATATTCATATATACGTATGTGTGGATATATGTGTGTGTGTGTGTGTGTGTGTGTGTGTGTGTGTATGTATGTATGTATGAGGTTAGATAGATAGATAGATAGATAGATAGATAGATAGATAGGTAGGTAGGTAGGTAGGTAGGTAGGTAGGTGGGTGGGTGGGTGAGTAAGTAGGTAGGTAGGTAGGTAGGTAGATAGATAGATAGATAGATAGATACATTTCTTTTATTAGCCACACAGGGCTCAACGAAGATGGGACAAATACAATGTAGAGCTTTTCTTTTTGGGAGGGGGAAAGGAAGGAAAAAAAAAAAAAAAAAAAAAAAATTGGTGGTGTCGATCAAAAGGGATCGTAGGAAGGGAAAAAGGGGCAGTTCGATCAAAAGGGATCGAAAAAAAAAGAAAAGGAAAGGCCGATCAATAGGGATCGTGTATCACACAGTAATGTTCTCGTGTAAAAAGAGGGGAGGACAGTTTAGGTTTAGCCGTGGAAGGAAAAGCCCACGGAAAAGACCACGGTAACCTTGGTCAATATTCTCATTGAAGAAACTATAACAGTAAGTGACTCTCTTTTGCCTTTTTGTTTTATTTTTTTTTCTTGTTCATAGGGTTATGCTCAAGATGGCTCCGTCGTTCACACGTGCCATCCTTGCTACATTCACCCATCTTTTTTTGAAGCATTCACTAGACAAGACTTCCCTTTCTACTCTCAACTTCCTCTTCAGGTGATACTTGAAGAAGTTGATGAGAGATTGCCCAGAGAGGAAAGTCTTTGTCTCTAGACCTTTCAGACGCGTCCACCATACACATTCTTTCGCCATAGCCACAAGTACGATGAAAATAGCTCTTCCTTCCCGTTTAAAGGAAGGAGGCGCGACAATATTCACGATAGACTCGGCTGATAGACCGACTCGTCCCACACGCGATAGCAGTTGTTCGACGTAAGCCCACAGCTCGGAAATGGTGGGACACTGTACGAGTGCGTGCAGAACGGTTTCGTCGCTCTGCCGGCATCTCGGACAGGTCGGCCCCGTGTTTCTCGAGCCATGCCTGTAGAGCTTATCCCGAACGGGTAGTGCTTCTCGATAGCACTGCCAGGCCAGGGATCTCTGGAAGTTGTCCATAGGTCCCGGCCCGAAGGTCGTCTTAAACAGGCGGGTCAGGTATTCCTCGTCGACGCCCAGGTTCGCCCCGAGATCGTCGTCGTACCTTCCCTCCACTAATCCACTATAGAATGCGTTAGTTGTGATGCAGTCGCTCAAGGTTGACCCGGGTTGTTGGAGTTGCCGAAGAGCAGCGCGACACTCGCGGTGCCATTCGCCCTTCCTCGGCCTCTTCTTGATCCATGACTGCAGTTCGGTCATGGAGACGAGCTGCGGGAAAGCGCGCCGCACAAACGGTGACCACACCTGTTCACCGCTGTCTACGTAGAGCCGGAGATGTCGCAGTCTCAGCGCGTGTCTGCGCATCATCAACCACGGCATGCCCAGTCCTCCTTTTAACGGGTGTTGGCAGCAAACGGATCGCCTAACCATCGGAACGCTTCCTTTCCACAAGAAGCGGAAGAGGATGCGCTCCAGTTTGGTGATGGTAGGGTCGGGACAAGGAACGACGGTCAGGCGGTAGTAGATGACGGACGCGATGTACGTGTTCGCCACCTCCGCCCGACCTTTCAGGGAAAGCTTCCTCTCGGCCCATTGCCGGGCTAGAGTGGCCACCCTTCTCGTTATCTCGTCCCAGTTCTTCTCCGTTTGGAGGTCTGGACCAAACCAGACCCCGAGCATCTCAACCGGACCGTCAGTCCAACGTCCCACGACGGAGGCGCTACTTGACGGCATGGGGTTGCTTCTCCAGGTGCCGAGCCGCAAGCCCACTGACTTATCCCGGTTGATTTTCGCTCCCGTTACCGCTTCGTAGTCTCTCAGTGTCTCGCCGACAAGCTCGATGTGCTTTTGGCTAGACACTATGACGGTGACGTCGTCCGCGTATGCCGACACGCTCGTCCCGCATCCCAACTCTCGCGGGATGCCCCTCAGCGTCGCCAGCTTCCGCAGTAGTGGCTCGAGAGTCAACACGTACAGAAGCGACGAGAGGGGGCATCCCTGACGGACCGAACGTGCAATGTCGAAGGGTCTTGATAGATGCCCATTGACGCGAACTACCGAACGGATGCCTCTGTACAAGGCAGCCATCCAGCCGCGGAAAATGGGACCGAAGCCGGCTGCTATGAGGACAGCCTCCAAGTATTGATGGTCTACCCTATCGAAAGCTTTCGATTGATCTAAATTGATCAGGGCCCCACCCATGCCAGGTTCCTTAACTACCCTCTCTATGATGTAGCGCATCAGATGGAGGTTGTCATGGATGCTCCTGCCCGGCACCGCGCACGTTTGCGCCTTGCCGATCAGTTTCTCGATGACAAGCGCCAACCGCTTGGCTAACACCTTGGCCAAAATTTTCAAGTCTGCATTGAGCAGAGTGATGGGCCTAAAGTTATCTATGACGTCCCCCTTGTTTGGATCTTTCTTCAGCAGCGTTACGGCTCCTCGACTCACAAAACCGGGAATGCTCCCGTTTTGCTGCCAGTTGCAGTACACCGCCACCAAGACGTCTCCAAACAAGTCTGGCTTACAGTTGTAAAGCTCGTAGGGCAGACCATCCAAACCCGGAGATTTGTCCCTCGAGCATCCCGCCATCGCGTCCCTCACTTCCGCCGCCGTGATGGCACCTTCGCAGCACTCCGCCTCTCTTGCCGAGAGTCGTGGCAGGCTGTGCAGGTAGGCACTGAAGTCCACCCTGCGTTCTCGCTCGCCATTCGTCCCAAACAGTCGAGCAAAGTGCCGCTGAAAGGCCTCACACATTTTGCTTGGCTCGAGCAGTTCGCGCCCCTGTTCGTCCACCAGAGACCGAATGGTGGCTTTGTTGCCCTGTTGCGCCTCCGCCACCCGGGCCTCTCGTGCGGCTCCAACACCTTCGTTTCTTAGAGCACGCATCCTAGCCCTGACAACGCACCCTTCGTGTTTGGCGTTGAAGTGTTGGTCAAGGGCCAACCTCGCCGCCAAAACGTCGGATGCGATGCCACTTCTAATTGCCTCTTCTAGCTTCTTAACTAGTTCACCCTCTACTCTGTTTCTGTCTATGGCTAGTGCTTTGCTATACCTAACCGCTTCTGCTTTTATTGCTCTCTTGAGGGCAAACCACCATTTGTTATTGATGATGGCTCCTGTCAAAGCCCTCTTTACTAACGTGCTAATCCGGTCTCTGAAAACTGGTCTCGACGGGAAAGACGCGTTTAGTTTCCAGTAACCGGAGCCCTGCCTATGTGTCTTATCTAAGTCTAGCGTACACGTCACAAGTTTGTGATCCGTGTAGCTGACTATGTGAAATTGTGGACACCCTATGCTATCTCTATCTACTCTCCTACACAGTATTCTATCTAGATACGATCTCGACGACCCGATGCGGTTTGTCCATGTCCACATTGGCGCATTCGGGTAATCGAGTCGGTACCTGTCAGACAGTTGAAAGCGTCTGAGCAGGTCTTTGAGGCATTTGCATCCCCGTCTATTCCTATCTCTGCCAACATAGTCTAGATGCGTGTCCAAGGTAGCATTCCAATCCCCCACTAAAAGTAAAGGACGAGACGTTCCTAGGAATACTTCTAGACGTCGAAAGAAATCCGGCCTACCTGTTAAAGGTGGTGCGTATACTGATATGAGTCGAAAAGCACACCCATCGCTGCCATCGACATCCAGAACAACCAATCTACCCTCCGGGTCCATGAATACTGTCTTTACTTCGAGATCCAGACTCTTGCGAAAGAGTACCGCCGTGCCACTACCGCCCATTCTCGGCAGACAGGGAGAAAAATAAATGTTAAACTGTCTGCCAAACATGGACGATAGGGCCCGCGTATCATGGAGTCTGGTCTCGCTTATGGCTATGATTTCTAGTTTATGTGACTTTATGTCATTTAGGAGGTACCCTTGTTTCCAAGGGGACCCCAAGCCACGCGCATTTACACAACCAATCTTGAGCATCATTTTGATTTGAGTGTTAAAGTTTTATAAAGAGAGTCACTTACCGTTTGAGAGTTTTTGTGTCTCCTCCTTCGGGTTTTCTTCGAGGAGATCACTATATAGTTTTTTCGCCAGGTATTTTTGGCATTTGCCAACTGCCTTTGGAAAAATAGATTTTAGTGTGTGGTGCAGGGTTGGTGTTATGTGTAGTATTTTGATGTGTTCTGGCGGTGTTGTGTATGGGTGGTTGCTGGTTTTTATGTCTTCGTTTGTTATGTTTGTTTTTGTGTTGATGTATTCCATCAACTCTGAGTTTTTTGTGTTGATGGCAGTGAGCATTGTGTGTGTACTTGCTTTTGGGGTTTTGTTGCTTGTGTTGTAGTTGTGTGTGCTTGTGTTGGTGTCTGGAGTGTTTTCGGGAGTTGTGTATCTCCCTGCTTTGTTTGTGTTTGCTTTTCTTTTCTTGCTCCTCTTCCTCCTTCCTTTCTGGGCTATTTGCCATTCCTCATTACTTTCATCTTCCGACGAAGGTTCTGAGGAATCGGAAGGGGGTAGGGGCAAATTGTGAGCGTCTGTGTGTGCTTGTGTGAGTGGTTGTGTTGCTGTTTTTGTTGGTGCTGATGGCTTGTTATTTGTGTGAGGTGTGTGTGATGTGGGGGAGGGGGAAACAGTCTTGGAATTTTCTTTCTTTTCCCCTGCTTCCTCACTTGTTGTTTTTGCAGATGCTGTTGTCTTCTCAGTTGCCAGTGTTGCTTGTGTTTCTCTTGTTTTGATTGTTGATGGTGGTGTTGGTAGTAGGGTTTTTTTTCCGGGTTTTGGTGGTTGCCCTTGTTGCTTTTTTTTGGTTGGCGGCGGTTGGGCAACTGTCCTTGAGGTGTGCCTCGCTGCCGCATACATAACAACGTGGCCGCCTTCCTTCCACCACTACATATAACTTGTGGTCCTTTGCCAGTTGGATGTGTGTGGGGATCTTTTGGCACTCCTCTTCAGTGATATGGAGGAGGACTTCGACTTTTTTTCCCCCTTCCCAGTTTTTCTCCTCTGCAGTAGCAATTTCTAATATATTTGCCTCCTCCATTTCGAGGCATATAGAACCTACTATCCACTGGGTTTCCACTTGTGAAGGGACATTCTTTACTGTCACCTTCGTCACTCTCTGTCCAAGATAACTCGGTATCATCACCAAGTCATCTGTGTGGAGAGAGAGTGTTGAAAATTCCTTCGCTAACTGTTCGCTCTTAAAGCGTACTAGGACCGTGGCAAATTTTCGTCCCCAAGTAACATGACTTTGAAAGGGCCATATCGGTTTGAGACAAATCTCAATTTTTTGGGTGGAGAAACTCTCCGGTCGCTTCGTTTTCTTGTTGATAAGTCTGTATGATATGTGCTTCTTGTTTGTATTTTCAATAATTGCTTTTGGTATGTGTATTTGTACAGTGTCACCTTCTTTCGTGAGAAGGGATTTTGTGTCATTGATTTGTTTTTGGGTGAATGTTAATATTGTTCTTTTTTCTTTCGTTGCATCGGCAAAATTTGTTTTTGTGATGCTGGCAGATATGTTGTTTGTGGCGTTTGTGGTGTTGTTTATCTTGTTCGTCTTGTAGTTGTTGATGGTGGTATTGACAGTGGTGTTGGTACTGCCAGGTTCAAAGGTGGTGGTAGTGGCGGCAGAGTTTGTCGAAGTAGTGGTGGTGTTGGTGTTGAAGGTCGGTGTCCTGTTGTTGTTGCTGTTGTTATTGTCACTGGTAGTAGCAGTGGTGAGGACAGTGGTCGTGTTAGCAAGGACATTTGTGTCGTTGTCGTTGTTGTTGCTGTTGTTGTTGTTGTCTTTGTCGTTGTTGTTGTTGTTGTCACTGGTGACGGTGGCAGGCAAGACTGCTGTAGCAGCAGAGTTTGTACACGTGATGGTGGTAGTGGTGGTGGTTGAGGCAGCAGCAGTTGACTCAGAATCATTGCTCTTCTTCATCACTTGTCTGCGTTCATGCGGAACGGCATTAAGTGTTTTCGCCTCTGGCATTAGGAGCGGGAAGTCGGCCTCGTTGAAAACCTTAGCCATATTCGTTTTAAAGAATATGGCTAGGAACGAGGAAGATATGTTTGAATTTTTGGAAATAAGGCTCTAAATAGAGCTATTTCCGATTTGAAAAATATATGTTCACGAAGTATTTTGTGTTATACACAACTTATACAAAATTTTAAAACAAAATAGGTCTTTTAAGAGGTGAAAGATGCAACTTACATGGGAGCCGATGTGTCTACCGTCCGTCCATGATGATAGATAGATAGATAGATAGATAGATAGATAGATAGGTAGATAGATAGATAGATAGATAGATAGATA